>NW_027555847.1:594713596-594793596 GCF_003287225.1 Phascolarctos cinereus | reverse complement strand
AATAAATACTGAATTACATTAGAGAGGTCAGAATCATTTTGTGAAAACACATATCAAAGAGTTCTGCCTGATTGTTAACAGTGGAGAGCCATGCAAATGAATAGGCAAACCAAATTTAAAAAGACCGAGAAGGAAAGAAGGCTGGGCAATCTTCCTATCACTTAGTTCAATCTGCTTCTCTTCTCATGGATTTCCACCTTAGAGAAACGTGGAGACTCCCTGCTTTAGATGCTATCTTGGATGAAGGCCTGGGGGAGGGGAAAACCACCTTTGATAGAGCTTACATCCTACTGAGTATCTTGTGCAGGCAGAACTCATTTTTAAAAGATCTTTATAATGGAAATGGAACCCATGTCATTTAACTTGTCATCACATTTTGATTGGAAATATTTTACTTGTCCAATTTTGTAAGAACAATAACTATTTCTACCCTACTGATTCAGTGTTTTGGAAGGTGAACCAGGTACTGGAAAAGGTCAGTGGGCTTGGAGGGATTCCTGAAGATTCACCATGACTTCAGAGTTATTTCTGTGTTTCTGTCCCGTGAAGGTGCTTGATTGTTATGTCAGTCAGTCAACAAGCATTTATTGAGTGCCTACTGTATAACAGTCACTCTGCTACGTGGCTGGGCTATAAAGAAAGGTTAAAAAGAAAAAAATACAGTCTTTGTTCTCAAGGTGCTCACAGTCTAAAGGGAGATTGTAAATTGAGAACTGAAAGAGATTTTAGAAGTCACCTAGCTGAACTCTTCATTTTACCATTTAGGGAACTGAGGCTCAGAGAAGTTAAGCGTGCAAGTGCCTGGCACATGTCATTCAGTCCTGTCCAACTCTTTGTGATCCCATGCACCACAACACACTAATATGGTCCATAGACTTTTCTTGGCAAAGATACTGGAGTGGTTTGCCGTTTCCTTTTCCAGTGGATTGAGGCAAACAAAGATTAAGTGACCTGCCCAGGATCACACAGTATCTGAAGTCAAATTTGAACTCAGGTCTTCTGACTCCAGGCCCTGTGCTTAATTGGTGCTTAATTTATGCTTGTTTACTTTAGTGATTTATTTAAAGTAAAGCAGGCATTACCAGCTGAGGTGGGATTTGAATCACCAGGGTTAGCACTCTTTCTATAATCCCATGCTGTTACCATTTTTTTCCTATTCATTATCATAACGGTTTTTTACATAACATCTATATTATATATATTCATCCATCCATGTATCCATTTATCTATCTATCTATCTATCTATCTATCTATCTATCTATCTATCTATCTATCTATCTATCTATCTACCTATCTCCCTGTCTTTCTCTGTCTTTATATACTTCATTCATAGCCATATAGTTCACAGCGGTTTGGATTAAATTACCTTCAACCTCTTTGGTGCTGTCTGCTAGATACAAAAAAGGCTAAGTGATGGTGGACAAAGTGCCGGCCCTAGACTCAGGAAGACATCTTCCTGAGTTCAAATCTGGCCCCAGACACTGGCTGTGTGACCCTGGGCAAGTCACTTAATCCTGTTTGCCTCAGTTTCCTCATCTGTAAAATGATATGAAGAATGAAATGGTAAACCACTCCAGTATCTTTGCCAAGAAACCCCAAAAGGAGTCACAAAGACCCTGTTTTCAGTCACCACCGAAAAAGACCAAACAACAAAATTTACAAAGAATGATTTGCTCATCTTTATTGCCTATCAAATTGGGTAGAGAACAAGGCTATCTTCATTGGCTTCTCTATAGCAAGAGGGAACCCTGACTAAGAAAATCACAGCTGTTTCCAGGATCTCCTCTCCAGTTTTGGGGAAGGTGGGATCTTGCCCAAGGCTGGACGAGTCTGGAGGCCTGCACCTCTAGATCCTGCGGTTGTTTGTTTTTGTGTTTGTTTTAAAACAGTTCTGCTTATTCTCTCACTCCAGAGCCACCTCCTCCAATGGAACAAGTTTGAAGACATTTTGTTATGGTCTTGCTCCTTCTCATTTTCATCTTTGACCCATTCAGGCTGACAAAAGGATATTCAATTGGAGAAATCCCAGTTTCATAGACCTCGGATCCTAAAGAACACATCACAAAATACTGCTTTTGTTATGGGGGAGAGGGAGGGAAGATGAAAGAAATTTAAAAAAAGAAAACCTCGGTGCTTCAGATGGCTGTTTGTTGATTTTGTGCACATGGGCAGGAGGGGCTCAGGCTCTAAGGATTCATTTTTGCTCTGTCTTTCTTCACCTCCTACACCTTAGCCATTTCCCCCAGGGCAGGTGGGCTGACTGTTTCTCCTCTCAGACTTTCTTTCATTTCTGCCCAAACTTTACCTTTTTATAACAAAATCAGCCTGGGAAGGGTGTGTGTGTGTGTGTGTGTGTGTGTGTGCGCGCACGCGTGCATGTGCATGTGTGTGTGTGTGTGTGTGTGTGTGTGTGTGTGCGCACTTGATTTTCACTAGTAGGCCAAGTGAGTGCCTTAGAGTCTGCGTGCCTTAGCAAGCCAGTGTGGGAAGAGGTGGCCAGCTGGGAGCCGTGTGTGTGTTGAAATCAGGTAGCTTGCCAGTGCCACCTCACTGCGAATTAGACGGGCACAAGCCAACATACATATAAAAGCATGTCATTCCTCCCCCTCCCTCCACCTCTTTACCTGCATTTAGGGCTTGTGAAATATCTGGATAAAGCCTGGTGTACAGGAGGCTCTTTATGCACATAAATAAATGGCACAAGAGAAGAGCAGCAGGACTGACTCCCTCCCTTTGCTAAGATGCCAAAATCCTGTTGAGAAAGGACCACCTATTGAGTGAGAAACTCCCGTTTATAGCCAGATGAGCTGCTGGGCTGCTTGCTCAGTTTGCCAAAATGAGGATGCCCCAGCCAACAAATGCCTATCACACATGCCAACTCAACAATGGTGGGGAGGGGATATGGGAGAAGAGAAGGGAGAGCAGCGTCAGCATTAGAGTTTGCAAGGCACTTTACAAATATTACCTCCTTTGATCCTTACAACATCCTCGTGAGGTGGTTTTTGTTGTTATTCAGTCCTGTCTGACTCTTCCTGACCCTACTTAGGTCCTTTCTTGGCAAAGACATTGGAGTGATTTGCCATTTCATTCTCCATATCATTTTACAGATGAGAAAACTGAGGCAAACAGGATTAAGTGACGTGCCTAGGGTCACACAGCTACTAAATATGTGAGGTCTGATTTGGACTCAGGTCTTCCTGACTCCAGGTTGTGTACTCTATCCACTTGCCACCTAGCTACCTTGTGAGGTAGATGCTATTACTATCCTTATTTTACAGTTGAGGAAACTGAGGCAGACAGAGGTGAAATGAATTGTTCCAGAGTCCTGAAGATAGTAAGAATCTAAGGCCAAATTTGAACCCAGGTATTCCTGACTCCCAGTCCAATGCTGTAGCCACTATACCCCTAAATATTTTTCAAAATTTGTTCTGATATATGGAAAGACATGAACTAAATGATTTAAAAAACGAACACTCATTTCTAAAACCCATACTGTAAAGATAAGCAGTAGACATGATTCTTCAGCACTTCCCAAAGATAACATTGCCTTCCCTCTGAGACTACCTCCCATCTACTGTGTGTACCTAGTTCTTTACATGCTGTTTGCCCATTAGAATGGAAGCTCCATGAGGGCAGGGACCATGTTTTTATCTTTCCTTGTATCCCCATTGCACAGTGCACATGTGTACGTATGCATAGTGCCTGGCACCTAGCGGGTGCCTAATAAATGCTTATTGATATGGTTGATGATGATGTGGTGAAAGAGCTCTGGATTGGGAGGGTCAGAAGAGAACTGGGTTCCTATTTTGCCCCCTTCCCTAGCTGGGTGACTGTGGACAATCAATTAATCAATCACTAACCAAATACTTATTAAGTACTTTCTTTGTTCTACAAGCCTGAGGATATAAATAGAAAAATGAGATAATTGTTCTACTTCTCTGGGCCTCTATTTCATAAAATATGGGATCAACTATAAAGTCCTCTGCTGCTTAAAACTCTTCATAATCTTTCCAGTCTTCTTACACCTCGCCCTCCTCCACACACTCCACCATCTAGTTGTATGGACCTACATGCCTCAAAGGCTTTTGCATTCACTGACACCTCTTCCCTGAATGCTCTGACCTCTGGCCTCTACCTCTTGAGCTTTCTCCAAAGCTCAGCTCGAATACCACCTTCTGCTGGACACCTTCCCCTTTCAGATTACCTTCAGATATACTACTCTGTATATATCTTGAATGTACCTAGTTATTTACGTAGTCCCTCTCATTAGAATGTGAGCTCCATGAGGGCTGGGACAATTTTTGCCTTTCTTTGTAGCCCAAACACTTAGCATGGAGCCTGGTATACCACAAGTGCTCAGTAAATGCTTTTTTAGTAATTGGTCACCAAGCCTGTTTGAGTGGCCCTTTGGCAGAGACTAACAAACCAAAAAAGGCTTCAAATACGGGTCCTCTGGTGGACTGTCCATCTCTCATCCCTGAACCGACCAAAGTTCCAAGAGCTTCGCTGGCAAGCTAGCCATAAGGTAAAGAATGCTAGGAGCACAACAACCCATGAAGACCATCTGTCATGGTGTTGAGGAGTTGCAATATGCTTTGGTGGAAGGGATACCCAGATTAACAAATGAATTTGGCAAAATTACAAGAATTATGTCAAATGTCAGTTGGCCTCTCTTCTTTTCTAGTGACAATCCCATTTCAATGGAAAGTTCCAGGAAATGGGCCCACTGCCTGAAGGTTACAGTGCAGTAGGATTTTAGAAAGAGAAAGAAGCATAGGCATCATCTAGAACAACCCTCTCATTTGACAAATGGGCAAACTGCGACTCAGACAGATGAAGTTGCTTGCCCAAAGTCACACAACCAGTTAGTGGAAGGATTAGAGCCAGAGCCTCAGCACCACACAAAATTATGTTCATGACAGTCGACTTCCCCTATAATTGGTAACTACCTGGCACCATCCGAAGTTCTTCTGTTCCCTTTGATGAGCCTTTCATGGATGACTGAAGTGGAAAAGAATGGCATAGGATAACAGACCTGGAAGTGTCCCTGGAGTCCAACCAAGGCCCAGGATGGTATGTGGACTTGGAGTTAGGAAGACCTGGCTTCAAATCCATTCTCAAATTTGTAATAAAATGGAGAAAACAATGGAACTTCATCGGGTTGTTGTGAGGATCAAATGAGACATGTCTGTAAAGTCCTTTAGCATTAGACATAATTATTTTTATATAACTTGCTCAAGGTCACATAGGCCAGGGCTTCTTAAACTTTTTCCTCTTGAGACCCCTTTTCAACTTTCTGTAGCATTCTCTGGCATTGTGTGGCGTGACAGCATGTACAGTGCAAAGTGTGCATGCTTTGTGTTCAGAACCAAGGCTGCAGTGAAGTTGCCTGGTGCAACATGGGCAAACGCTGCTAGAAACACCTCAGATTCATTACGTTTGATTTTTAATTAATTTTTGGTCATTGAACATTCAGAAACCGTTTCCTGCTGCCACATTTTTCACGACCCCATATAGGGTCACAACCTGAAGTTTAAGAAGTGCCGATATCGGCAATGAGCATCAGAGGTAGAATTTGGATCCAGATTCTTTGACTTAAAGGTCAATGTTCTTTCCATTGTACCATGTTCCCTCCCTATGAGTTAGTTCATCTTTTTCTTTTCTTTTAAATACTGCTTTATTTTTTCCTACTACATGTAAAGACAATTTAAAATATTGAATCAATTTATCTTACATTGCCAGGGCACTCTCCTCCTCTCCTAGGGGACATGAGAATCAGAGCTAGAAGAAGAAACTTGTCTAGAAACACAGGAAAATGGGGTCTCCCGTTTTTCCTTTTGCCACCTTCTCGAAGGGATTCTTAACTGCTATTTTGTAGGATATAGTTATTACAATTTTCTAAGTTAATTGTCAATTAGAGGGGAAGTTGGCTGGTGTGAACACAATTTTAAGGAAGTGTTCTCAAATAGTGCCTTATAATTCCATTACATTCAAACTCTTATTGTGTGCCTACTACTTACTTGTAAAGTCTCTGCTAGGTTGGGACAAGAACACAAGCTTTGTCTTCACCAAGCTTATGTTCTATTGGGAGGTGGAGAATTGGATAAAACATGTAACAGAATTGTAAAGAAAAAGCAATACAAAGTCATTACAAGAGGGAGAGAGTACAAACACCTGTGTGCTTAAGAAAGCCTTCTTCAGGAGGTACACCTGAGCAGGCTTTGAAGGAAGATGTGGACTCTAGGGGATGGAGTTAAGTCTGTCAATCAACAAACATTTATTGAGGCCTACCATGTGCCAGGCACTGTGCTAAGTGCTAGGGAGACAAAGAAAAACAAAAGACAGTCCCTGCCCTCAGGGAGTTTGCAGTCTAGTGGGGGAGAGAATATATAAATACCTGTGCATAAGCAAGCTAGGGACAAGAGTTGAGGACAGAATGAATTCCAGGTGGGGGATTCACTACTCAGCACTTAGTAGTGACCCTAGACAGTTGTTCCATAAGGCTTTTCTCATGCATCCCTTCAGTGAACATACCGGAAAAGTTTCACATTTCACTTTTTGCCACACAAAAGCACTTGTATTAGTCTAATGGAAATCCCATATTCTACTGGAGTTCACTTCACGTTGTCAGTGTTTACACAGCTGCAGGTGTGGGTATGACTATGTGTTCCTCTGCATGTTCTACCCCAATATCGTCCCTTTGACCGTTTCTTACTGGTTTTCCTCACTACAAGTACCCTTGTGGGTGGGCGCTGAGTAGACCATGGGTCCAGATATAAGTTGGACTACTAAAATGATTATCTCTTTGAAAGGAAAACAAATGTTAGGTGAAAGGAACAACAGTCATAGATTGCCTCTGGTTTTATATAGACTGGATTTGTGGGAGAGGGGAGGAATGTGACTTGTAAATGGACCAATAATGTACTATTGCTTTTTGATGATCACACAATTCATGTGCTAAAATTCAGTAGGACAGAGAAGGAAATTCTCACAAACTACTTTGATGCCACTGGAGAAGCTGTTCCCCTAAGCATTATATTAATAAGAATTAGCATTAATAGAGCATTTTATACATACTATCTCATTTGATCTTTATAACAACACTCTGAGGTTGTTGTTCAGTTGTTTTCAGTTCATGATCCCATCCAGGAGTAGGAGCCTTTGGCCTCAAGGCTGCATGAGGCCTTCTAGGTCCTTATGGTGCAGTCTTTTCACTGAGTCCAAGTTTTACAGAACAAATCCTTTTATTAAGGGGATGTGTTCTATGAAGTTTGGCTTCAGCAAAAGGACTGCGCTTGGGGACCTAGAAGTCCTCACATGGCTTTGAAGCCTTAGGTTCCCCACCCCTGTGACATGGACCATAGCACACCAGGCCCTTCTATCCTCCACTGTCATTTGAAGTCTGTCCAACTTCATGTTTGTTGTTTCCATGACACTATCTATCCATCCCATCCTCTGCCATCCCTTTTTCCTTTCAATCTACCCTAACATCAGGGGTTTTTCCAATGAGTCCTGCCTTCTCATTATGTGGCCAAAGCTTTAGCTTCAGTTTTTGACCTTCCAGTGAATAATCTGAATTAAATTAACTAAAGTAAAGAACTTTAATCACTTTTAAACCCATAAGGGACCTTAGAGGGGTCATCTTATCCAACTCCATTGTCTTAGAGATGAGAAAAATGCAGTACAAGCTTGTGCCAAGTTGTGGCTGACTACTCCATATTAGAATTGGAACCAGAATGAAAAAGTGGAAAGAGCAATGTCTCTACAATTCAAGTCCTAGGTTCAAATCCTGCCTCTGATACCTACTATCTGTACGACTTTGAGCTAGTAGCTCACCCTCCCCGTACCCCATGTTCCTTCACTGTACAATGAGGGGTTTGCATTAGATAGCTTTTCTAGATCTATCTCCCTAGATCCCCTATCTCCTGACTTCTGGTCCAGGTCTCTTTTTGAGAGCCATTCTTTTTCCCTAATGGTTAAAATAATTTGAAAATAGATAGGCTAGGTAGTGAGTTTCCAGTCTTGAGAGGTGTTCAGGCAGAAGCTAGAGTTCAGCTTGTCAAAGATGCTTTCATTAGGTGTTGAGGTAAGCTTCTCTGCATCTGGTTACTCTTGTTACTCAGCTCTCCTCCTCTATAGCTCAACGTGGTTAACTGCAGAGAGAACCAGTTCCTCAGTACCAGGTATTGTGAAAGTCTGTTGTCACAACTCTGGGAGACCTGCTGGAAAGAGGGGGAAAAGTCAAACTGTTTGAAAGTGGGTGTGTCCACACTTGATGGCAATAAGAGCTATTTCTACAGCTCCTTTGGGAACCCGGGGGTAGGGCTCACCTGAGACTCCTCCCCCTCGAGTTTGTAGAATCCAGGCATTATTGGTGGTGAGAATTTAACCAATCCTCAAAGCTGCTGCCAACCCTTTCTGGAGACAAAAGAAAGCGCAGGCATCTGTATCTGTAATCCCTGAGAGGGATGACAGTGAGCTGAAGTCACCAGGTCATTTTTCACAGCTGCAAAGGAAGGGCAGGGTAAGATGTTACATTGCATACTATAAAATCAACTAAGGCACAGGCCTCCAAGGGAATGAAGAAGGAAGCAACCCCTCCCTCCCACTGAACTGTCAGAGTCCAGGGCTCCCATAGCTGCTTGGGCTATATTTTCTTCTTCCTGCAAATGTCACATGCTTAATTTAGTTTGTTAAGAGGCACTATAGAAAGGGGGAAGGATACTTTTGGATTTGGAGTTGGGGAATCTGGAATTGATTCTGGGCTTTGCAACTAAGTCCTTCGACTTTCTCGACCTCAGTTTCCTCGTCTATAAAATGAGGGGTTTGAAATAGCCGAACTCTTTCCAAGCTGAACCTCAGTCTACCTTTTCAACCTTCTTACACATCACTCCCCATTCACAGATTCTATGGTGCAGCCCAACTGGACGTTTTACTGTTTCTCACACGTGATGCTCCGTTTCCCACCTCAGAGCTTTTGCACTGACTGTACCCTATCCCTGGAATGCACTCACTCTTTATCTCCTCCTCCTGACATTTCTAGTTTCCTTCTTGACTGAGCTCAAGCACCACTGTCTACATAAAGCCTTTCCTGATTCTCACCGCTCTCCGGCTGCTAGTGTACCCTCCTGAATTTTTAAGCTTCAGGGCTGGGGCTTTCGTGTTTGTCTTTGGATTTTCCAGTAGTTAGTGCAGTTCCTGTCAAATAATAGGAGTTTAATAAATGCTTGTTGATAGACTGCCACCTGCTAGCTAGGAGGCACAGCCGATAGAGCACTGAGCCTGGAGTCTGGAAGACCTGAATTCAAATTTGTCCTCAGACGCTTGCTAGCTGTGTGACCCTGGGCAAATCACATAACCCTGTTTGCCTCAGTTTCCTCATCTGTAAAATGAGCTGGAGGAGGAAATGGCAAGCCACTCCAGTATCTCTGCTAAGAAAACCCCAAATGGGGTTATAAAAAGTCAGACACGATTGAAAGCAACTTAACGATAACAACACTAGCTAGTGACCTGGGTTTGAATCTTACTGCTGACACTTAGGGAACGAGATATAGAGTAGACCTGTGATTTCATCTGAGACTTCCTCTAGCAAGGCAGGTTGGCACTTTCTCTGCGCATGTAATCTTAGGGAGCTCCCTAGAGCACTGAAGTAAAATGACTTGTCTAGGGTCTCACAGACAGTATATGGTAGAGGCAGAGCTTGAACCCAGATCTTCCTGGCTCCATTCACTGTACCACACTGCCCCTTGGTACTAGCTGCAAATCACATACCTCCACTGAGCCTCCAGTTTGAAGTATTCCACTGATCACTCTCAATCTATGTGTATCTTTTGGCAAGCAGCCTCTGGGCCTTAGTTTTCTCATCTGATGCACTTGAACTAGGCGACCTCTAAGATCCCTTCTTACTCCTATGTTCCTGGGAGATGTGTATAATCTCCCTCTCTCCCTAGTTTACATTCTTCAAAAAGGCCAGGCATTGGGTCTATTTGCTTAGAGAATTACTCAGCATTGCAGCAGCCATGTTCGTACACTCATGAAGGTCAAGAAAAATTTTTTATTTTCTGTTTTTTCGTCAAGGCTGAAGCCCATCTTTGGTGATGCCTTCCTTTCTGAGCCCATTCTCATCTCTCTTCATGCTCCCTCTGACAGTAATTCCTGTCCCCTACGCCTCCCATTCTCACTATGTTCCAAGTATCAAGAAGGAGGCTGCAGTCGTCTCAGGGAGCATGCGTTGGGGGTGGGGTTACCTTTCCCAACAAACAGCAAAATCCCGCTGATTCTACTTGGCGAAAATGTGACCGGCCAACCACACATGTAGACAGAATAGGTAGTGAGCAGCCTTTGCCTTAGGATTTTGAAGGAAGGCCATACTCTCTCAAAGTCTCTCTCCTACAGAGGAGCCTTGGTGCCCACAATTCCACCATTAAGGATAAATTATTTTTTTAGATCTCCTGTCTCTAATGCTCTAGCTCTGTAACCTAAAACTCAAGGAGCCTAGATTAGGATAGATAATTAGTTATAGGATCATAGATCTAGAATTAGAAGGGGCCTTGTAAGGTCATTTGGTACCCCTGCCTCATTTTGTGGGACATCGAGGTGGTGCCATAGTCATAGAGCACTGGGCCTGGAATCAGGAAGACTTGTTTTCCTGAGTTCAAATCTGTTTTCACATGCTTAGTAGCTGTATGGCCCTGGGCAATTCACTTAACCCTGTTTGCCTCAGTTTCCTCATCTGTAAAATGTGCTGGAGAAGGAAATAGCAAACCACATCCGTATGTTGGCCAAGAAAACCCCAAATGGGGTCATAGAGAGATGTGATAGGACACAACCACCACAACTCATTTTATGGATGAGGAAATTGAGACCCAGAGAAGTTAGGTGACTTGCCCAAGGTCATGCAGGTCACAAAGTAGTCCAAGTTGAGTATTCATTCTATGGCACCAAGATCAGTCTTTAAGATTCCTTTCATCTTTAAAATTCAGGGATTTCAAGGTCTTTTAAAGAACTGAATACTAATATAAATCCTAGTTTAATCCCAGTGTGAAATAAAATAATGTTGTTGTTGTTGTTGTTTAGTTGTGTCCTACTCTCTGTGACCTCATTTGGGATTTTCTTGGCAAAAATACTGGAGTGGTTTGCCATTTCCTTCTCCAGCTCGTTTGACAGATGAGGAAACTGAGGCAAACAGGGTTAAGTGACTTGCCCAGGGTCTCACAGCCAGTAAGCATTTGAGGCAGCACTCTATTTGCTGTGCCACCTAGCTGCCCCCCAACATAAAATAATACTGTAATGATAACAACAATAACATAATTTGGGGTGGGGGAGGGGAAGAAGACCAAACCTGTGATTTCACTACCAACATGGAACATTCCTCCACATTTCCTTTAAGTCCCAATAAAAATCCCATTGTCTACAGAAGATTTTCTCAAACTCTGCTTATTCAGGTGCCTTCACTCTTTTAATTATTTCCTATTTATCCTGTATATAGCTCATTTGTACATATTTGTTTGCATGCTGTCTCCTTCAACAGATTGTAAGCTCCTTCAGGAGGGGACTGTCTTGTGCCTTTTTTTAAGGCTTGGTTCCCCACCCCTTATTACAGTCTATGGTACACAGAAGGTGCTTAAGAAATGTTTCCTTACTGACTTGACTAATACAGGTGGTCAATTCTTCTGCAACTTATAGACTTAGAGAGTTGCTTAAGACATTGAGAGGTTAAGTAATTTGTCCAAGGTCACACTGTCATTATGATTCAGAGGTCAGAATTGAATCCATGTCTTCCTGACTGTGAGGTCAAGCTCTTTCATCCACCACTTCAGCCCTGCTTCTCGCATTCTAGCTTTCAAAGTTTTCCTATGTTTTATTGCATTTGTCCTCAAGTATCTCAATGAGGTGTCTAAGTGACTTCCCCAAGATCACACATATGAAGTCAGTGCTTGAACAAGGAAGAATCTGGTCTCAAGAGACTCCTTTTCCCTTCTTTACTAGATTTCATAGTCTCCTTGGAACCAACATCTGCTCTCAGGTACATAGTACATGTAGGGTTGTGTGTGTGTGTGTGTGTGTGCCCAAACACTCTCAGCTAGCAATAGTAAATTTCTGTTTATGCTCTAGACCACAGTCAGAGAGAGGCTTAATTATCCTTGGAATTTTTCAGCAGGAGCTGGGTGTAGACATTGGCCCTCTGTTTATACAACATTCTCTCCTCCTAGCCTGAGGGAGAAAGGGGCTAGTCCTGGAGACCCAGGCCAAACAGCTCCCCACCCCCAACCCCTTTTAAGAACTCTCAGGCAGACTTCCTCTCTCTCCCCCCTTTTCCCCGCTCCCCCTCAATTCTTAGGACTGTCTTTATTGACATAACTCCTGCTGTCTGATTTGCCAGAAACACGGCAGATAGGCCCTAGGCATTTTGCCCCTCCCTTTCTAATGCTAAGAGGGCCTGGCTCTCCTCTTGGTCCCCGTCATTCTCTTTCTGCTCCAAGCACTTAGCGGAAGGCCACTAAATAAATACCTGCAGATTTGATTTTAGAGTGAAAAAAGGAAGCTCCAGATTGAGACAAAGAAAAACTATTTAGGCAAAACTTAACACTCCTAGATATTTTAAGGATGGTACTACAGTTTCCTTCAAGGCTCAGCTCAGAATCCATCCTTTTTTTTTTTATCTGAGTCCTTTCCTGACTCACCCCAACTGCTAATATCTCCTTTTATTAGTTTCTTTTTTTGGGGGGAAGGGGGATAAGGAAGCTGGATTTGAACTTAAGTTTTTCTGACTCTAGGCCTAGCACTCTATCCACTTTGCCACCTAGCATTCACAAACGCTATCCCTTTTGCCTACTTCACACTCAGGTGTAGCAGCTTACTAGCTGCTCCTTACTTTTCACATACTGTTTTGATCCAGACCATTCCCCATGCCTGCAATGCACTTGCCACTCATGGATACTTACCGAAACCCTCTGAGACTCATTTTAGGTGCTGCCCTCTCTACGAAGCCTTTCCAGTTCTCCCTCAGCTACAAATGCTTTCTCCTTCCTCAAACTTTTCCAGTGCATTTTGTCTGTATTTCTCTGCATAGCCCTCCCTCACTTAAACCCAATTCACTTGCAAGTCGTGGCATCACCTTCCCGATGCTATGGTCCTCTTTGAGAACGAAGGGCAAACAATAACAATAATCTTGTCGCTGCATTGTACCCTGCCTTGTGTTATACATAGGATCATAGGACCATGGATTTAAAACTAGCCAGAAACCGTAGAGGGTATTGAGTCTAGCTCCTCTTTTTAGAGACAGGGCATCACTGAAGGTTTTTGAATGAGGATATTATATTCTTGGTACTGTGCACTAGGAAGGTTATTTGACAGATAGATGGAGGGTAGATCATAGAGGATAAAGACTAGAAACTGAGGCATAGAGCTGCTAAGTGACTTGCCTAAGGTTACGTAGCATAGCTAGTAAATGCTTGAAGCACAATTTGAACTCAGATCCTCCTGACTCCAAGTCCAGCACTGTTACCTATGCTTCTCTGTATATGCATCATTTCTCTCCTAGTAATGATATATGTACATATGTATATGTATATGTATAGACACAATATATGTATATCTGTAGGTGTGTATATATACTTATGTATCTCTAGCCTCATTCTCTCTATTTAGTTTCAGTCATGTATCAACAATTGCCTAGTGATCATTTTGGAGAAGGAAATGGCAAACCATTCTAGTATCTTTGCCAAGAAAACCCCAAATGGGGTCATGAAGAATTAAAGTGGCTGAAAATGACTGAACAACAACTGGTCATTTACAACTAGACGTCCTGGAAACATCTCTAACTCAACGTGTCCCAAACAGAACACATTACCTCCCTTCCCCCAACCCTCCTCTCTTTTATTTATTTATTTGAGAGGCAATCAGAGTTAAGTGACTTATCCAGGGTCACACAGGTAGTGAGTGGCTGTGGCTGGATTTGAACTCGAGTCCTTCTGGCTCCAGGGCTGGTTCTCTATCCACTGTGCCACCTAGCTGCTCCAACCCTTTCCTCTTTCAGATTTCCGTATTTCTGTAGAAGACATAATTATCTTTGCACTCTCCAAGGCTCATAATCTTGCCATTATTCTTTCCTACTCATTTTCCCTTGACCCACATATTCAATTAAATGAGATAATCTTTGTAAAGTACTTACAGCACAGTGCCTAGCACATAGGAAGTGCTTAATAAATGCTTATTTCTTCTCTCCCCCTCCCCCCAAACAATTGTCAAATATTGTTGTTTCTACTTCTAAAATAGATTATTTTTTCCATTTGACTTCTCTCCAAGTCCAGTCCCACATCCTATCTCACCTTGATTATTGCAACAGCATCTACATAGAAGTGATGATTTAAATCTATGAGAGCTAATGAGGCTGTCTAGGGAGAGCATAGTGGGAAAAGAGAACAGAACCTAGGACAAAGCCATGGTGCACAGAGTTAGGGTTGACGAGCTAGCAAAACAGCCTGAGAAGTGGTCAGACAAGTAGAAGGGGACCCTAGAGAGAACAGTGTCACAAAAACCTTGACAGGTGAGAGTATCCAAGAGGAAAGGATGGTCAACAACATCAAAAGCCACAGAGAGGTCGAGAGAAAAACGAAAATTGAGAAAAGATCATCTGTTTTGTCATTTAAAAGGTCAGAGAGAGATCACCGTGTAGGAGTTATTGAATTATAGTTCAAAACATTTGTATAACTGGAAGCAACCTTAGTGCATTGGCTGAATGTGAAGAACTTTCTAACAATTAGAACTGTATGAAAATGTAATGGACTGACTCACGAGATGACATAGTGAATTCTCCATGACTGGGTGGATAGCCACCATACAGGCATTAGCATGAATTTGGGTAAGAGATGAACTAAATGACCTCTAAGGCCCCTTCCAACTCAAGTATTCCATCCTTTATAGGGATGACCCTATAGACCACCAAGTGGAAATTGTCGGACAACATCAATGAACATACGTCGTTACTCAGCGTTTAGGAAAAGACATTTTAGGAAATTCAGAGAGTCCAGAGTAGAGATGCTATTTGAGGTTGGTGATGGTATATCCCTTAAATAAGGTATAATGCCTTTCAGAGCAATGTGGTACAATGTGAGGGATACAGCATAAGGATCCAGGATACCTGGCAATCCTATTTCTGGCCCTGCCATTAATTAACTTGCTCTCTGAATTTGGGCTAGTCACTTCTATCTCTGATGCTTCAGTTTCCTAATCTGTAAAACAAGTGAGTTGAACTAGATGGTCTATAATGTCCAAAGATTCACCATGGCAGAGTGGCAATCATGTAAGACATAGAGTCAAGAAGACCTGGAGTCATAGCCCATCTTTGACACTTGCTATCCAGGCTTGAACCCTCTGTGTCATCCTCAATTATTCACTTTTCATCATCATCCCACCTCCTTATCTCATCTGTTGCCAAATCATGTCACTTCTACTTTTCTAACATCTCTCCTATACCTCCCCTTTTTGTCATTGACACCACTCCCCTAGTTCAGGCCCTTATCCCCAACCTGCTGAACTAGTTGCAATAGCCTTCTCATTGGTCTCCCTGCCTCAAGTCTCTCCCCACTCCAATCCAGTCTCCACTCAGCTGCCAAATTGATTTTCTGGAAGTATAGGTCTCACCATGTCATCTCTTTACTCAACATATTCCAATGGCTCCTTGTTGCTTGTTGTCTTTCTTTCTTGAAGAGGACCAAAGTAACATCACTATGTTGGGGTCAAGGTACAGTGTATCTGACTGTGGCTGATGAGGCCAATACAAGCTCAGAAGGCTCTACCACAGTTCAGGCACAAATAGTCCATACAACCGTTAGAGATGTCTAAATTTGCACATCTCACGTTTCTTTTGAACTACCATTCTTTTGCTTTGCTCACGGAGCACAGAGCCGTCTTTGATGTGGGTACTCCTGTTACCTCCTGGATAAAATATAAAGTCTTCTGTTTGGCATTTAAAGCCCTTCCCAACCTGGCCCCTTTCTTTCTTTCCAGTCTTCTTCCACTTTGCTCTTCTCCTGACAATCTGGCAGTCCACCACATTGGATTACGTATTGTTCCACTCACAGGACACTCCCGTTTCTTGATCTTTGCACTGGCTGTCCCCTATCTTCTGACTTGCTAGCCCAACTCTTCATCTCCTTGACTTCCTTCAGGACTGAACTTAAATCCCACTTCCTGCAGGAGGATTTTCCTGGTCTCCTCAGCTGCTAGCAGCTTCTTTGATATTGCCTTCCACCTCCTCTATACACAGGGTGTCCCAAAAGTTTTAATGCAGGTTTAAGCTTTAATACTTTAAACCTTTTAAGTCTTTAAAGCTAGCAATGGCACTAGGACTTCTGGGACACACTCTATGCCCTGCAAGTTATTTTCATGTTTGTTTTCCCCCTTCAGAATGTGAGCTCCTGGAGGGCAAAGGCTGGCTTTTGCATTTTATATCTCTGTTGATTAGCACAGTGCCTGGCACCTAGCAAGTGCTTACTAAATGCTTGTTGACTGATTATATGACTTTGAGCAAGTCAGTTTAATTTCTTTGAGCCTCAGTTTCTTCATCAGCAAAATGGGGATAATAATACCTGTAATTCTTCTCACAGTGATGAACCAGATGGCCTGTTACCTTCCCTTCTAATCTGAAAGCCTATTTCCCTCAAGACTCTAAAATTCTGATTCAATGAGAATACTTCACCCAAACTATCATTCAATTTAACAACTAAAAAAAAAAATTAATCAATGCTTACCCTCAAGATGAGTACACAAATAATTATAATAAAATTGGAATGTAAAAGAAGATAGTAACTCACGTGTATGTAGCAATTTAAGGTTTACAAAGTGCTTTTCTCATCATTCCTCTGTGATCTAGGTATTATTATTATTATTCTCGTAAGAATGTAATAGGGCAGCTAGGTGGTACAGTGGATAGAATGTCAGACCTGGAGTCAGGAAGACCTGAGTTCAAATGTAGCGTCAGATACTTACTAGCTGTATGACCCTGGGCAAGTCACCTAACCGTGTTTGCCTCAGTTTTCTCATCTCTCAAATGAGCCAGAGAAGGAAATGGCAAACCATTCCCATATCTTTGCCAAGAAAACCCCAAATGGGGTCATGAGGATTTGGATGTAACTGAAATGACTGAACAACAACAACAAAACCCTGACTGAAAGCCCACTGGTATGGAATTCCCTCCTTATTGGTGAAGATGAATGGCTTGCCCAGCAGAGTCGAGAGAGGCAAAAGCTTCAGTTTTTTGCCAATCCTAACTTTGGGCTCTAGAGTATTCCCTGAGCATGTTGTACAGTTGGTTTTTAGGTCGCAGAGAGAAAATGGAAGAGGTCAGCACCACTTCCAGTTGCTGATGGAAAAGACTCTGGGAACACATGAGAGGAGCAAAGAGTCTTCAGTTTGTCCTTATTCCCAGCTTGCTTTGCTGGAAGAAGACTCTCACTTGGAGAGTCCCAAAGGGGTACTTCTACTTGAAGAGTCCCCAAAAAGAGGATTGGTCAAGAACTGGTGCACTTAGCTCTCATAATTTCACCCTGCCCCTCACGTAGGGCAAGGAATTCATCTCCACCAATAAGGAGAGTCCTGTACCAATGGGCTTTTTAAAATTATTTTTCTATTTTACAGATGAGAAAATTGAGGCAAAGAGAGATGAAATGATTTGTCTGTTGTCACGATTATCTCATTTGATTCTCACAACAATCCTGTGATGTAGGTACTATTATTATCCCCATTTTATAGATGAGGAAACAGGTTAAGTAACCTGTCCAGGATCACACAGCTCATAAGTGTCTAAGGCTATATTTGAACTCAGGTCTTCTTGATTCCTGGCAGGTTTCTAAATCTGCCTTGGTAGACAGGAGTTTTATGAATTCCTTCCACCTCCATATTTTTTTTTGGACAAACTTATTTACAGATTAGCAGAACAGGCATTTTCCTGTTGGGTAGAAAAAGAGCACTGTCAAAATAAAACAAAAATTAAATGTGAAAATAAATGAAAAAAGAGCATTGTCTCTCTAATACTTAAAAAAAAAGCAATAGATAAGATCTATTCCAGGTTCCCCACTCTTGATCTATTCGAACTATTGTCAATTCTTGGATATCACCTAAAACGTCATATTCATTCGTTCGTTCCACAAACATTCATAAAAAGTAGTATCAGGTAGTTGATGAGGAGGATAGATAGCTGAACCTGGAGTGAGGAAGACCTGAATTCAAATCTAGGCTGACACATACCCTGAGCAAGACACTTAACTTTTGGCTGCCTCAGTTTCTTTATCTGTGAAATGAGGATAATAATAGCACATACCTCACAGGGTTATTGTGAAGGTCAAATGAGATAATTAGTGCTTTGTAAACCTTATAGAGTTAGATGAATTTGAGTTACTACTAATATGTGCAAAGCATTTTAGGTTCTGTGTAGCATACAGCAATGAATAAGACAGTCTCCTCATGGAGCTTAGAGTCTAGTAGTGGAGATAAGACATAGCTATTATGCATATAACTATAAAACAAAGCAGAAGGTCATCATTCCACAAGAGAAATATAAAAATATGTATTAAAATTTGTATGGAGAAAGCTGCTATCTGCATCCAGAGAAAGAACTGATAGATGTATAGAATATATATATATATATATATATATATTTATATTATATATTATATTTATATTTATATTTATATTAATTTATTTATTTATTTTTTATTTGTGTCTAATGGTAGCCATCTCTAGGGAGGGGTGGGGGGACAGAAGAAAAAAAAGAAATTTATATAATAATTTTATTATATATTTAAAAGGAATAGCAAGTTGTACATAATAGATTTGCAGTTTCATGTGTAATCATCCTTTCAATTATACCATGTTATGGAAATGCTTGTTTTATTACACAAATTAAAAATAAAATAAATAAAAACAATTCCATAGGAATTCAAAGAGGGAAGGATTATTTGACATTGGAAGGATCATTAGAGGAAGAAGCTTTTGAGCCTTAAGGATTAGCTAGGATTTCAAGACTAAAGCATCACATAGATTTGTGGGCTCAGTAGAAGGCAAATGTGTGCCTCCCAAGTAAAACAGACACTCTCCCTGGCTCTCAAGAATGGCTGCCCATAATCTGGCACCCCCTTGCCATGGGTTCTGCATTCCAACCAAACTACACTGTTCTCTGACCATTAACATACTCTGTGATTTTCTCTTTCTGTACCTTTATTCATAATGCTCCCTATGGATGGAAACCATGTGCAAAATTCCTCTTTCCTGGTCTTTGCCTTTTGAATTCTTTCTTTCCTTTAAAGCCCAACTCAAATCCTACATCCTTCAGGAAGTCTTGTGTAATCCCCTTCCTCCTGCCATTGGGTTACCACTTTCTTCTTCCCCTTTAGGCTTTGTTGGAGAACCCCGCTTAACATATTGCTAGTGAATTTCTCATGTATTATTTTGCATTTGGCATGTGTCATATGTTAACTTACTAGTAAGTTCCATGAAGGAGTTTATAGGAGTAAGTTTTAGGAAATAAACTTACAGGAACCGAATCTTACTGAAAATGTGTATTTTCACCAGTACCTAGCACATCTTTCAGCAAGTGTTCATTAAGTGCCTACTATGTACAAAGTAGACAGCTAGGTTGAGTGCTGGGCCTGGAGTCAGGAACATGCATCTTTCCCAGTTCAAATCTGGCCTCAGACATTGACTAGCTGTGTGACCCTGAGCAAGTCATTTAACTCTGTTTGCCTCAGTTTCTTCATTTGTAAAATGATGTGTGGAAGGAAAAGGCAAACTACTCCAGTATCTTTGCCAAGAAAACCCCAAATGACATTATGAGGAGCAGCATGATTGAAAAATGACTGAAAGTGGAAGATGTACTAAATTCTGAGACTACAAAGACAGAAAATAAAAAACATTTCCTATCTTAAAGAAGTTTACATTCAGCTGGGGGAAAAACATGGACATAGATGAATCAACAGAAAATATAGGAATAGGGACTGGACCTATAGTTGTTTGGTATAGAGGAAATCCTAGATGTTGTCTCTGTGAATGTCAAGTAAATATCAAGTAATTTCAGGAGATAAGTGCTAGAAGCATTAATAACAGCAATGGGGTCAGGAAAGACCTTGTGTGGGAGATGGCATTTGAAATGAGCCTTGAAAGACAAGGGAAGGGAAATGAGCATTTACATATCACCTACTACGTGCTAATTTTACAAATATCTCATTTGAGCCTCACAATGACACTGCAAGGTAAGTACTATTATTACACTCATTTATAGTTGAGGAAACTGAGGCAAACAGAGGTTCAGTGACTTGCCCAGGGTCACAAAGCTAATAAGTGTCTGAGACTGGATTTGAACTCAGGTCTGTACGAAGAACAAAGGTAGGAGATGGAAGGCTGTGCATGAGTAAAAAGACTCATGTGGCTAGAATGTAGAGCTTCTGAGGAAGAGTAATATGAAGTCAATTTGGAAAGATAAGTTGGGGGCCTTAAATGCTAGAAGATTTGCATTTGTTCCATATGGGCAATAAGGAGCAGAAGTGATAGTATTTCACCCACCTCTGGTGACATTCTGCCTACATCTGTTGGATCCTAAAACTGGAAGGGATATTAGAGGAGATCCAGTTCAATCCCCTCATTTACATATCAGGAAACTGAGATTGAGTGACTTGTCCAAAGTCATGCAAGAGGGAAAGTTAGAATTTGAACTCAGGTCCTGTGACCAATTCTATGTTTGATGCTTCAAGTGCAACGCTCTTTCTACCGTGCTATGAGGTTTTCGTAAATCAAGCCCCCAATAAGGAAACTGATCACGGTCAAACAGATACTAAGTAGCAAAGTTGGGATTTGAACTCAAGTCTACTAATTCTACAAAGCAGATATTTTGAGTGTTGGGTTTTTTTTTGGAGGAGGGGAGGGAAGGAGGTTAAAATTTACAAGTCTTATACTTGAAAAAAATGCACACAGTTTATAGTAAGTGAATCAAAATGAGAACACACAGAGAAATCCCCACAACCTTCCTTGCCTAAGTGTGTGATTATAACCATTTTGCACTTATGTATGTGTGTGTGTCTGCCGTTTGCATTGGGGGTAGGCAGGGGTGAGGAGCTGCCTTCGGAGCCGCCAGACAGAAGGATTGTTTGAATTAGGCTGGCTGGCAATACCAACGCAGCGAACTTGAAAAGAAAGATAAATATACAGTCACCGTTCAAAGCTTCAGGTGTTATGGATACTAATTGGGAAAGTCGCTCAGAGATACCTGATGATGTGGAGGAATTTCATTCCTGGGGGATTAGTAGCTAATTCTCACTGGAACTGTGCTCCTAGGCATGCTTACTCAATGAAAATTGAAAATGAGCAGGCCAGTTTTAGTCAATCAAGACCCACTGCCATTGTTAAGAGAAATCCTATAAAAAAAAAAAAGAAATCCTGTACTGTACAGGGAAAGCATTTTTTTTTCATCAAAAACCTTAAAATGGAGCATTGACAACCTTTCCTCCCCACCTCCTTATTTCTTCGTTTACACATACAGAATACTTATATAAAGTATGCTGCAGTTATCCCTTCCACAACATGGGGGCTAGAGGTGGGCGACCCCTGAGATCTAGAAAATCTTTGTAAAATTTTTTTGGTCCTTCCTTCACACTAGAGAAGAAATAGGAATTTTTTCTTTTTCTTTTATGGAGTGTTTATAGTATTAAAAGATAAAATATGTTAATATTTTACAATACTATACGTATATTTATGCATTTCTCAGTTTCTAAACTTTTTCTGTTTTGTCTGCTGGCCTTTGCATGTCGCCTGCGGCTTCCGCAAAACTCCCCCCAAATTCCCATTTAATTTCTTACGACGACCAGTGATATGTCAAAACCATGGCAGGGAAAGTAGAGATGTGGGAGGGGTACCGTATAGTTCTACCCTCCTCCCTTCTCGAAACCCTTCCTTGGCCCAACAGAAACATGTCCTGTGATGTCATTGGTTCTCTTTGAAAGAGAAAGACGAACAATAACAACAAAACAACAGCAGCGACAATAAAGCTCATTCAGGCAGTCAACATGGATTTATCAAATGCTTAACAGGCATTTGTATTTAGAAGCTTCTCAGTTCTAGTTTACACAGGCTCTCAACACCATTAGCCTGACCCAATGAGATTCAATTTATCTGCCATTAATGACTTTGACCCACCTCAGACTGTCTTTTGCTTCATTTCTTGGAAAATTTATATTTCTTTTTTAAAAAATCTTTTTTTATTTTAGACTTAAATATTAAAACTTAAATATACAATAAGAAAAGAAAAAGAAATATTATGAACTTAAATATTACAACTTAAATTCAAAATAAGAAAAGAAAAAAATGTCATGCACAGCAGAATATAAGAGAGGATTTAAAATACATAGCAATAAATTTCCATTAAGAAAGTCTATGTAGGGGGCAGCTAGGTGGCGCAGTGGAAAGAGCTCCAGCCCTGAAGTCAGGAGGACCTAAGTTCGAATCCAGCCTCAGACTAAACACTTGACACTGGCTGTGTGACCCTGGGCAAGTCACTTAACCCCATTTGCCCCCCCCCCAAAAAAAGCCTATGTAATAATAAATTGATATTTCTGAAGTGCAGATATGACTATGTATATTACTCCACTGGTCCATAACTTCAATTGGCCCCATACTATCTTTAAAAAACAAAATAAAACACCTTACACATTGCACATATTTTGAACATTCTTAATGCATTGATCAGTTGTGCTGACTTTTTTCCCCCGTTCTTAAAAAAAAAACCACACATATGAGAAGGATCTCATGGTGATAGGGAGAGGGGGGCATACTTGGGATCCAGGACATCCATACAAGTTGACTTAATGTAAGCCCCTTACATACAACATTCTACCTCTGGTCTCCAGCTTTTGAGCCTTTGGCTGTTTTCAGTGTCTGAAATGTACTTCCTCCTAATTTCCTCCTTTTAGAATTTCTAGCTTTGCTTAAGGTTCACCTTGTGTGATCTTCTATATGAAGTTCTTTCCAGATCTATCTAGCTACTAATTTCACTCCCTGAATTATATTACCTTGTATGTATGTATATGTGTACACACATACAAGGTGATAAATGTGCGTATACATATAGATATGTATGCATGTACGTGTGTATGTATGTGTATGCGTATATATATGCATATACATACATACATACATATATACATACATATATATACATACATATATATATACATACATATATATATACATATATATGTGTATATATATATATATACATATATGTATATATATATATATATATATATATATATGTATATATATATATATATATATTTGTCTATGTACATGTTATTTCCCCCAATAGAATGTAAGATCCTTGAGGGCAGGGACGATCTTGTATTTGTCTTTGTATCTCTAGTATTTAGTATGGTACTTGACAAGTAGTAGTCTTTCTAAGTGGTGAAGTGTATATAGTGCTGAGCCTGGAATCAGGAAGACTTTGAGTTGTAATCCAGCCTCAGACACTTACTAGCTGTGTGATCTTGGGCCAGTCACTTAAGTCACCTTTTGGCCTCAGTTTCCTCACCTGTAAAATGATCTGGAGGAGGAAAAGGCAAACCACTCCAGTATTTTTGCCAAGAAATCCCCAAATGGTGTCACAAAGAGTCAGACATGACTGAAACAACTGAACACCAAAAAGACCCATGTCAGGCCCCAAGAGCTATAACTAGCTGAAGGGAATGTGGCTTGGTCTCAGGCAGCCTACATCCAGTGGGGCATGTTTCCTTCCTGAGGCAGACTCACTTGCATCCTCTTTGCTCTGACTGCTATTACCATACCTTATTTCCTGGTTCTCTTGTGAGATGAGGCACAGTTGTCTCTAGCTGCTGTCCCCAGTGTCTTGTCAGCATGGCTAGATTCTTTAGGGAATGAGTTGCCCCCACTGAAGTGACTGCATCTGGCAGGGGGCAAATTTCACCACCTCTCTCTGAAACCTCATTATCCAGCAGAGTAAATTTGCCCTGCATGCTGTTATGGCTAATCATGGCTCTGCAGGGGCTCTTAAAAAAGTACCATCTTGTCATCCGAAATTGTGAAATTTGCCTACTCTTTTTGCTTTATTTATTCTCTAGACTTTCTTCTCACCCTCTTCTGATTATTTTTATCTTTCCTCTCACCTTTCTCACTTCCTTTATTTTCTACCAAAGCCCTACTCTCCCCCTCCCCACCCCACACCTGTCTTCCTTATTTCTCCTTTATGGAAAAAAAAGGGGGGAGAGAGAAAAATCAAAATTTATTGTAAAATTTTTATGTATTCATAAGTTTAAAGAGGAGAGTGTGAATAGCATAGTGTGAATAGAGAGCTAGCTTTGAAGTCAGGAAGACTTGGGTTCAAGTCTTGACACATATTAGCTATGTGACCATGGGTAAGTCTTTAACTTCTCAATCCCCAGGCAGTTCTCTAAAACCAGAGATTACAGATTAGTTGTCAGTCTGAAGCATTAGTAGGGGAATTCTTGATGAAGTCATGATTTAAGAATTTTTTTCAGAAAAGCTTTAGACTGTTCTTAAGTAAAAATGAAGCAGACCATTGAATAGGTCATGTGATTTCAGATGGTTAGAAAGGACTTTCTGCCTCTAAAAAGAGTTCTTTCTACTTGCTTCCATATTCTTTAACTCTTACAATTTTGAGTAAAATCTCCAGCTCAAAAATCCTATGATTTTGTAATGAGGCTTTAAATGTGCATTGATTTAATTGATTCTGAGATATACATTACTGGAAACAAATCTCCATTCTTCCCCCCTCCCCACTTCCCACCCTCCCCCCCAAAAAAACAGAAAAGCAGGTTTTTCTCTGTCAAGATGAGAGAGCTCTGAGGCATCTGAAAAGTACAAGAGGGTGCCCCATGGAGGAGGAGAAAGGGTGGAGAAAGCAGTGTGGGTAAACTAAAGATGAACCTTCCCTGTTTCACAATTTTGCCTCAGGCTGTACCTGTTAAAAAAGATCCTTGTGTTATTCTCTTCAACCCTTCAATCCCTGGTGATCTGGAAAAAGTCCCTAGTCTGGGGACGCCTTAACTAGGCTGTCTTGTTTAGATGGCAAAGATTGCAAGTTCTGTCTGGGTTTAACAAACATTCTCCTGCTCAGTCTGAGTCCTTTGGATGTTCTAATTAGTCTCCTGTCCTCTCCTCCCCTCCCCAATTCTTTTTCCCTTCTATTTAAAAACATTTTTTCTTTCTATTTTTATTGTTCAGTTAAACCTTCCCTTCCTCTCACCCCATTCCCATCTACCCACTCAGGTTAGTCATCATGGGAAAAATCCTGGAAATGATGATACTGACACCCTAATATTTTATTTTGTTCAGATCTTTTTAAAAAATTTTATTAATTTATTTTCATTTATCAGCAATCACTTCCATATGCTTTTGAGTTTAAAATTTTCCTCCCCCTTCCTCCCCCCCACCCTCCCCAAAATGGCGCGCAATCTGATATAGGCTATACATTTACATTTCTATTAAACGTATTTTCACATTAGTGAAGTTGTAAGTAAAAATTAAAACCAGTAGGAGGAACCATCAGAAAGAGGAAACAAAACTCAACAGAAGGCAAAAATAAGTGACAGCGATTCAACTTCCATAGTTCTTTCTTTGGATGTGGTCAGCATTTTCCATCCTGAGGCTTCTGGAGATGTCTTAGATCCTTGTAATGCTGAGAAGGGTTCAGTTTATCAATATTAGTCATCGCACAATGTGGCTGTTATTGTGTACAAAGTTCTCTTGGTTCTGCTCACTTCACTCAGCATCAGACCATACAAGTCTTTCCAGGTTTTTCTGAAGTCAGTCTGTTCATCATTTCTTATAGCACAATAGTATTCCATGACATTCATATACCACAACTTGCTCAGCCATTCCCCAATTGATGGGCATCCTCTCAATTTCCAGTTCTTTGCCACCACAAAAAGAGGTGCTATGAATATTTTTGCACATGTGGGTCCTTTTCCCATTTGTTTGATCTCTTTGGGAGATAGCCCTAGAAGTGCTATTGCTGGATCAAAGGGTATGCACATTTTTGTAGCCCTTTGGGCATAGTTCCAAATTGTTCTCCAAAATGGTTGGATCATTTCACAACTCCACCAACAATGTATTAGCGTTCCAATTTTCCCACATCCTCTCCAACATTTATCATTTTCCTGTTTTGTCATGTTGGCCAATTTGAGAGGTGTGATGTGATACCTCAGAGTTGTTTTGATTTGCATTTCTCTAATCAATAATGATTTAGAGCATTTTTTCATATGACTATAGATAGCTTTAATTTCTTCATCTGAGAACTGTCTGTTCATATCCTTTGACCATTTATCAATTGGACACCTTAATATTTTAGATGAGGAAACTGAGACCCAGAGAGATAAATTAATTAAACTGCTTAGGGTCACACAGGTGTTCTGGGCAAGACCTGTCATAGGTCAGCATGTTGATTCAGTTTTGGGATTGGAATGAAATGATATACCTGAAGACCATTGGATTTTTAACAAAAAGGAGGTTTACTTAACAATAGCATGGTAAAAGATGTTCAGCAAGCAAATAGCATTGGTTCATCTGTGCTCAGCTTCTAGCTGCTGCATTTGCCATCATGTCCAGCCTGTTTAGTAAGGTGTATCAAGTCCAAGGAGATCCAACATAGGCAATCAGGAAGCCTCACCAATAGTTTGAACCTTGGTCCCCTGCACCAATTAAGTTTCAAGGGTGGTTTCAATGTCTTTTGATGAAAAACTTAGCCCAGCTTGCATAGGATGTCACATAAGGCAGGAGTTGAGGGAGAGGGAAGAGCCCAAAATCGTAAGATCATCGATTTAGAGCTAGAGGGAACCTTACGGATATCGGGCCCAACTCTTTATTTTAAATATGATGAAATTGAAGCTCAGAGAGTTTAAGGGACTTACCTAAGTTCATAGAGGTAATAAGTAAAAAAGTCAGGACTTGAATTTAAGTCTGCTGATTTCCCATGCAATGTTTTTTCTACTGTGTCATGCCAGAAGATTGGGTACATAGTGGTGCCGCAGGGGAAAAAAGTGAAGCCAGAAGGAAAATCAGATTTAAGAGGAAATTTCAAGCCCTTATGCAATCTTTGGGCCTGTTACCTCAGAGAAATATGGGTCCTTAATTACTGGGCTCTATTCTCTTCTTTTGTTAGGGGAAGCCTAACAGTAGAAAAGCCTTAATAAATAAATATGTGGATGGACATTGGCTGATCACATCACATGCTGCATATTTTTCCTCTTTCAACGTCCTTAATGATCCTTTGCTCTTAATGAAATTAATATCTGTTAAGAGGAAAACTAGCATATGTGGAAATTCTCTTTTTCGTGTCCAATAGAGTATATTACAAAAAAGGGCATGGAAATGGAGGGATGAATTAATAAGTATGAAGACAGGGGAGAAGAAGAGCATCCTGGGAGCTTAAATCACCACTGTGTGTCCTTCACTATCCTGAGCTGAAAAAAGAGCCCCAGCTTGGCATCCATTAATCACACACACACACACATGCATTTTCCATGAATGAGAAATATAAGAATTGCTCAGCCAAGTGTACATTTTCTGTTGGGCTATTTATATTTTGGTACAATTACTCAAAAATCTTTGGCACTTCAGGTACAGTCGTACAACACTGAGTGCGGGGAAATATTTCCAAAGATAATTGCTGTTTCTTTTTTAAATTTATAATTTCTGGCATAACAATGACATATTTGGCCTGCTATGAAAACAAAAACAAAACGAAAACCAGTAAAAGAACATCCCCAATGTCATAGAAAAACAAAAACAAAAACAAATTTGAGAACTGAGTAACTACTTCTAAATGTCTGTCTGGCTTCCCTCCTGCACAGACTAGTGGATTCCTACCAGAGGGATCCCAGAAGACTTCAAAAAGGTCCCATTCACTGGCTGTCTCCCCAAAAGGGCCAATGAGCAAAGGAAAGACCAGTTCCATCCTTCTTACAGGTTAAACAGGGGCCCAGAGTAAATAGAGATCAGGGAACGCCATTGCACACACCTAACCTTTCTTGACAAAACTAAGCAGAATCAAAAGTTCCAATTTGGGAAGGAATGATACCTTGCCAAAAGTATGCTCATCATAAACTGAATGGAATGTTGAAAGATGATTTAAGCAATGTGGCTTTTTTTTTAAACGTGTGTGGTGGCATTAAGTGACTTAGAAATGTCTTAAAATAAATTGCTCACCTTGGACAATGCACATATCAATCGATCAATTAATTTATTAAACATATGTATGTGCCGGGCACTATGGTAGTTGCTGGGGACATATCAAGACAGAAACAAAATAATCGTGCTCTTAGGAAAATGACATTTTATTGAGGAAAACACGATGTTCATATTGTACATATAGAAATATACACAGGATACATACAAATAAATACAAGGCAGTGTAGGAAGGAGATGCTAGTAGCTTGGGGAAATCAAGGAAGGCTTCATGTAGGAGATAATGGTTGAGCCAGGTATTGAAGGAAGTTATTGTTCAGTCTTTTTTAGTCATGTCCAACTCTTCATGACCCCATTTGGGGTTTCATGGCAAAGATACTGGAGTGGTTTACCATTTCTTTCTCCAGCTAGTTTTATAGATGAAGAAACTGAGGAAGATGGGGTTAAGTGACTTGTCCAGGGTCACACAGCAAGTAAGTGTCTGCTGCCAGATTTGAACTCAAGAAGATGAGCCTTCCTGACTCCAGGCCTGGCACTCTATCCACTGTGCCACTCAGCTGTCCAATGACTACCAGTTCAAAGGCATAGAGATAGAGTGCTCTATGTGAGAAAGACCAAGAAAGCCAGTTTGACTGGATCACAGAATGCAGGAAGGGGAGTAACACCTAAGGAAGCCAGAGAAGTAGATTGGGGCCAGGTTTGTGAAGGATTTTAGAAGTCCCTGCCCTCCAGGAACTTACTCCTTAAGGAGTTTCCCTACCCTGCTTTCCATGTTTTACAGCAATAGTTAACCTGAGAACAAAGGATTTCCTGGTTAAGTAGCTCTAGTCCTTTCTGGGTATTGGTTGTGCTCCATCCTCACTTACCTTTCTGCCTTATAGAATACCCAGATTCGAATTCGCTGGTAAATGTCTAACAACTGGCTCTCCAAAAAAAAAAAATTGCCAATGGACCACAAGTTTAATGGGCATTATTTACATTATCTCCAACACATAAGTCTATACAATCAACAAAACAATAAATCCAGTCCCGACTTGGAGAGCTTATGGATTTTTTAGGTGTAAATGATCATACTGAATAATTGGGCTTTTCAGATGGCTCCAGCAGATGCCTCCTTAGCTTCCTGTAAAACACCACCCAAGTACCACGTCTACATCAGGCTTTTCCTGGTTACTCCATCCCACTTGGTGTTCTCTCCCTTTAGAATCTATTTTGGTTACAATTGGTATCTACTTATTTGTGTACATACTGCATATTCCCTGTAGAATACAAGTTTCTTGAGGGCAGGGACTATGGCTACAAAGATAAGAATGAAAAAGACACCAAAGACTTCCCCCCCACAATAACTTTTCTTCTTCTGAATTCCTATAGCATTTATTTTCTTTCAGTCAGTCAACCAATAGTCAATAAACATTTATTAAGTGCCTACTATGTGTCAGGCACATATGAAGAAAGGCAAAAGACAAACTTGTATTTGACTGCATTCTTAGACTGCTTTCTAATGTCATTTAAATCTCTTTTTCTCTCGAGCACCTAGCTTAGAAGTCATAGGCTTGGGACCTCTTTTCTAGTCCCTTGAAATTTGCAACAGGATGACAAATGCTCATTGAGCTCAATTTTTCCACATTCATCTTACTTGGTTACCTCGAAATAGTGTTATGGAAATGTGCTATTTTAATAAGACTTATAAACAAGACTAACAATTTGGACACATGGAAGTTTTTTATAATGATCCATCTTCTTTTCACCAAAAAGTTTAGATTTGTTTTCAGGTGTCGTATTTTGAAATATACCCCCAGTGGTACACACACTTGTTCTCTTCTTCCTCACTTTCAGTGGCAAAGTCAGCATCAGTTTGTTCTGTATGTCTATCTCCACATTTCCTTCATGCGGAGATTTCTTTTGGAAGCAGAAGAATACAATAGGTCCTCCTCATGTTTCCGTAGTTAAAAACAAAATAAAGTTCTCTTTTAAAACAATTTTTAACCATTTATTTTCTGCCCTTGGGTTTATTTTTGGATTACCATCGTGTCCTATTATCATACATTACCATGAAACACCATTACCTCTAACAGGTTAAAAACTTGGATGCAATTCAATTGTTCCACTCAACAGCTAATTGATTCAGGTAGTTTACTGACATTCAAGTCAAAACACATTGCTTCCATAAACATGAGTAATGCTTTCCACTTAGGGGATGTGGCCATCACATTCTTAAGCTATCAGCCCTAAAGCAGACGTTGAGTTGTTCTTATGAGCTTACTGCTCTTTCCCAGGGAGCATCTGTGAGTGAAGGATCTGCATTTTCCGCCCCCTTCTCTCGTGCTTATGGTGATTTGGTTTCATTTGAAGGGTTTAGTTCTGTATTCCTATACCCAAGAGGGTCTTCGTGAACAATAGCATTGTATTTCCTCCTCATTCTCAATCTTGTTTTGGATTTGTTTTTGTTTTTTTGCTCATTTCCCCTGATTTTTTTTTCCTACACTGTTCATTCATGATTGAGGTACAAGGTATTTCAAGGTTTGAAACATTTAAATCTCATTTGATCTTTCGGTTCAGTGTTCAAATTCTTTCCTACTTAGAAGAGAAACCAAAGCCCTGAATACGTGTCGGCTATGGCAATTCCTATAAAATCTAGCAGAGAGGCTAAGACCCCCAACACTGGGGACCTGTACTAGTCCTTGGCTATTATGGTTTGCCTGGGTTCATTGCAGGGGATACCTGACTTTTCAGGATGTGAAATAGGCTTGCCATTTTCACAGTTATTTACCCATCAAAACCACCCCTGATACTCTGGGGGACATTTCTAATTTTGGTTTTTGTATAGAATTCTCCACAAAGGGGGAAATAAAATGCATTTATTCATACAGAGAAAGTGATGATAACTATAAAATAATTACTATGTGTATTAACATATCACTTTAAGTAGGGTTCAGTATCTTGACTTTTTACTACAGGAATTGCATTCAAGCCTTGATGGGCATAATATGAAGGCTTCTAACTGGCCATATTGTATTTTACCTCCCTTGATATCCAATCAAAACAGCTAAGCTTAATCCCTCTAATACTGGTACTCTTTCTTCCTTTGGTGACGATCCATTCCTGTCACTGTTTAGGCACTATCTTCTTCATGCTGCTTGAATGCCAGGGAAGAAGACAGTGCCTCCAGACTTTTTGGTGCTCACAAGATCAATGCTAATGAAAGGAATCACCTGAGAGAGGGAAAGGCCGCCAGGAGTCTGCTATAAACCCAGCAGTCGAGTCTGTACTCCACGTGGGGAGCAGCAATCTTTGCTGTCACTATGTTGGGGCAAGGAAGGGTAATCCTCTATCTCTCATCAAAATCACATCTTATTACCTGTTGGGCTACTTTTAACTGCATCTTCTACCAGGTGTGGTATCCTGTATCAATAGCTTTTTCACTTCAGCACTCAGGAGATTATTAGCAGATGAGTCATATATGAGAGGAAGATGGCCTTCCCAAAGTCCTCATGGTCAACATGGATGATGTCTTCTAATACCAGGGGATGGGGAAAGAGAGAAAGGACAAAAAGAAGTGTCAGATATATTGTCATTCAGTAGTGTTCAAGTCTTTGTGAACCCATTTGGTATTTTCTTGGCGAAGATACTGGAGTGCTTTGCCATTTCCTTATCCAGCTCATTTTACAGATGAGGAAATTGAGGCAGAGTTAAATGACTTGCCCAGGGTCACACAGCTAGTAAGCATCTGAGACCAGATTTACACTCAGGAAGAGGAGTCTCCCTGACTCCAGGCATGGTGTTCTATCTACCGTTTGATACTGTGTATCAAATATATCTGATTGAAGTTTATCAGATATACTTCTCTTCAAACTTAGATATTCACTTCATGCTTATTTATAACTATAGGATTTAGCTAAGTACAGTGTTTATTCCCTTTCTACTTGAAGGTAAGGGGCTGGATCAGTTGATTTTTTTTGAAGTCCCTTTTAGCTCCAAGATATATAATTTGTGGTTAGAGGTGGTGAACTGGGGAAGAGGTGGGTATGCATGAATAAAGGTCTCAGAAATATAGTTCTAACAAAGGATCAGAACTACCCAAGCCACATGCTGATGAAATTCCATTATCCCCAGTCTTCATCAGTAATTGCTCTAATTCTTCTCTCTTAGAAGTTCTCAGAACTCATTTTTCTTTGTCCTTTTCAGTCAAGTTAAGGTGCTTACCCTCAGGGTATTTTTTTTCCCTTTGCCCCTTCTCTAACTAGCCATATCCCAGTATTAGTCCTTGGTTCCCTGGATGGAGTGACTGATTTCTTTCCGGTTCCTATATCAAGCTCACACTCCCTTTTCTGATGTAGGTGGTTCTCATGGCTTTTGCTTTGACCATATTTAAATTCTATTCAGGCTTCTTTTATTCTTCTCTACTCCTTCAGGTTCCTTCTCCTAGCCCCAAGTCTGTGCCTTCTTTAATGCCATTTGAATGCCACTCCCTACATTTCTATGTTTGGAAAAGCCTTACCCCGTCTACATGCCAATCCCCTTTGAACCTTTGGTCTCCTCTGAAAATTACTGCTTGTTTCTACACTAAAGAGGGAAGAGGCAAGAGAGAGAGAGAGAGAGAGAGAGAGAGAGAGAGAGAGAGAGAGAGAGAGAGAGAGAGAGAGCGAGAGAGAGAGCATAGTAGACAGACAGTAGACGGTGGTGCTTAGGAGGAAAGAGTGACATTCAGCAGGGCTTTTCAAAGATCCATGCTGATTGAAACTACAGTTTGCTTGGGGCTCTTGGGGCTCTGGCAGGGGTATACCAATTACTGATTGTTCATACCTGAGACTACAAGATTAGAAGAAGAATATTGCAAGGGTACCTTTGAAAACCAGAATTCCACAGATTGAAGCAACAGAGCCCATGGCTCAGCAAAGAGGCTGTGCAGCCAGATAGTTAAGCCAGGGGGAGCTACAAATAACAGAGGATCTCAACTGCAGCAGGTATGGAGGTCAAGAGAACAATGTTCCATTGACCTGAAGAGATAATGTTCTGTTTATGTTTCTGCTATAGTCAGTCGGCAAGTATGAGTGCACTAAATGCAAGTTGATGTTTCTGCTAAAGGAAAAAGAAAAAAAAAGGCAGAGGAACTTCTTTCTATTATTTGGTTTATGATGGGAGGGGGAGCGAAGTATTCCCTGGGAAGATGGAACAAAAGACCTAATAAGGAAAAAACACAAAAGGCACAGGAAAGAAAAAAATGCCCCTGAAAGACAGGGTTATGAGGTCAAAAAGTTGAAAGATAGAAGAAAGTGACAGGGAGAAGAAAGGCTAGAAGAAGTGCTATGACCTCTCTGGGACTCACTTTCTTTATCTGTTAAAATAATGGCACAAAACTAGATGGTTTCTTCCAGTTCTAATAATGTATGAATCTTTTTAAAAATTTTATTAATTTATTTTGATTTATCAATAATCACTTCCATATGCTTTTGAATTTAAAATTTTTCTCCCCCTTCTTCCCCACCACCCTCCCAAAGACGGCACACAATCTGATACAGGCTATATGTTTACATTCCTATTAAACATATTTTCACATTAGTGGTGTTGTAAGTAAAAATTAAAACCAATAGGAGGAAACATCAGAAAGAGGAAACAAAACTCAACAGAAGAGAAAAAAATAGCAATTCAACTTTCGTTGTTTTTGTTTTGGATGTGGATAGCATTTTCCATCATGAGGCCTCTGGAGATGTCTTAGATTCTTGTATTGCTGGGAAGGGTTAAGTTTATCAATATTAGTTATCGCACAACATGGCTGTTATTGTGTACAAAATTCTCTTGGTTCTGCTCATTTCACTCAGCATCAGACCGTACAGGTCTTTCTAGATTTTTCTGAAGTCAGCCTGTTGTTCATTTCTTATAGCACAATAGTATTCCATTACATTCATATACCACAACTTGCTCAGCCATTCCCCAACTGATGGGCATTCTCTCAATTTCCAATTCTTTGCCACCAGAAAAAGAACTGCTATGAATATTTTGTACATGCGGGTCCTTTTCCCATTTGTATTAATCTTTGAATCTTAAATAACAATAGTAAAAATAGCTTGCATTCATAGAGTGCTTTGATGTTGCCTTAGGACATCCCCTTGAGCTATGTGTAGAATTACATGACCCTTAAGCATTCAGTTAATACACTCATTTATTAAGTACCTACTATATGTCAGACACTGTGCTGGGGGCTGGGGATACAAATACAAAGAATAAAATAATCCTTATTCCCAATCTTTATTTCCCATTAAGGCATGGTTGAATGTAGTTTTTTAAATAGCATTTTTCTCCCAATTACATGTCAAGACGATTTTTGGCATTCATTTTTTATAAGATTTTGAGTTCCAGGAAAAACAAAAGGTCCAGAATATCAAAGGAACTAATGAAAGGAAATGCAGGGGAAGGTGGCCTAGCAATTCCAGATCTTAAATTGTATTATAAAGCAGCAATCATCAAAACTGCTTGGTACTGGCTAAGAAATAGGGAGGTGGATCAGTGGAATAGGTTAAATATGCAAGACACAGTAGTCAATGACTATAGTAATCTATTATTTGATAAACCCAAAGACCCCAGCTTCTGGGATAAGAACCCACTCTTTGAAAATAACTGCTGGGAAAACTGGAAAAGAGTATGGCAGAAACTAGGCATAGACCCAAATCTCACACCATATACCAAAATAAAGTCAAAATGGGTTCATGACTTAGATATAAAGGCTGATATCATAAGTAAACTGGGAGAACAAGGAATAGTTTACCTATCAGATCTATGAAGAACAGAAGAATTCATGACCAAACAGGAGATACAGAACACTATGAAATGCAAAATGGATCATTTTGATTACATTAAATTGAAAAGCTTTTGTACAAACAAAGCCAATGCAACTAAGATTAGAAGGAAGGTAGAAAATTGGGAAAGAATTTTTACAACCAGTCTCTCTGATAAAGGCCTCATTTCTAAAATATATAGAGAATTAAGACAAATTTATAAGAACACAAGCCATTCCCCAATTGATAAATGGTCAAAGGATATGAACAGACAGTTCTCAGATGAAGAAATTAAAGCTATCTATAGTCATATGAAAAAATGCTCTAAGTCATTATTGATTAGAGAAATGCAAATCAAAACAACTCTGAGGTGCCACATCACACCTATCAGATTGGCCAACATGACAAAACAGGAAAATGATAAATGTTGGAGAGGATGTGGGAAAATTGGAATGCTAATACATTGTTGGTGGAGTTGTGAAATGATCCAATCATTTTGGAGAACAATTTGGAACTATGCCCAAAGGGCTACAAAAATGTGCATACCCTTTGATCCAGCAATAGCACTTCTAGGGCTATATCCCAAAGAGATCAAACAAATGGGAAAAGGACCCACATGTGCAAAAATATTCATAGCACCTCTTTTTGTGGTGGCAAAGAACTGGAAATTGAGAGAATGCCCATCAATTGGGGAATGGCTGAGCAAGTTGTGGTATATGAATGTCATGGAATACTATTGTGCTATAAGAAATGATGAGCAGGCTGACTTCAGAAAAACCTGGAAAGACCTGTACGGTCTGATGCTGAGTGAAGTGAGCAGAACGAAGAGGACTTTGTACACAATAACAGCCACGTTATGCAAGGACTAAGATTGTTAAACTGAACCCTTCTCAGCATTACAAGGATCTAAGACATCTCCAGAAGCCTCAGGATGGAAAATGCTGACCACATCCAAAGAAAGAACTATGGAAGTTGAATCGCTGTCACTTATTTTTGCCTTCTGTTGAGTTTTGTTTCCTCTTTCTGATGGTTCCTCCTACTGGTTTTAATTTTTACTTACAACTTCACTAATGTGAAAATACGTTTAATAGAAATGTAAATGTATAGCCTATATCAGATTGCGCGCCATTTTGGGGAGGGTGGGGGGGAGGAAGGGGGAGGAAAATTTTAAACTCAAAAGCATATGGAAGTGATTGCTGATAAATGAAAATAAATTAATAAAATTTACCAAAAAAAAAAGATTTTGAGTTCCAAATTTTTCTCTCTCCCTTCCCCTCTTCTGAAAATGGGAGGCAATTTGATATAGATTACACATGTGCCATCAAGTAAAACATAGTTCTATATTAGTCACAGTTGTGACAGGAGAAATAGATCAAAAGGAAAAAAAAGGAAAAAGAATAAGGTAAATGAAAAAATATGCTTTGATCTGCATTCAGAGTCCATCAGTACTTTGTCGAATGTGGATAGCCTTTTCTTTCGTGAGCACTTTGGACTTGTCTTCGATCATTGTGTTGCTGAGAAGAGCTGAGTCATTCCTGTTGATCATCATATAGTGTTGCTGATACTGTATACAATGTTTTGCTGGTTCTGCTCATTTCACTTTGCATCAGGTTGTACAACTCTTTCCAAATTTTTATGGAATCTGCCTGCTCATCATTTCTTATAGCACAATAGCATTCCATGACATTCATATACTACAACTCGCTCAGCCATTCCCCAATTGATGGGCATCCTCTCAATTTCCAATTCTTTGCCACCACAAAAAGAGCTGCTATGAATATTTTTGTACATGTGGGTCCTTCTCCCATTTGTTTGATCTCTTTCAGATATAGCCCTAGAAGTGCTATTGCTGGATCAAAGGGTATGCACATTTTTGTAGCCCTTTGGGCATAGTTCCAAATTGTTCTCCAAAATGGTTGGATCATTTCAAAACTCCACCAACAATGTATTAGTGTTCTAATTTTCCCATATCCTCTCCAATATTTATCATATTCCCTTTTTTCATATTAGCCAATCTGATGTGTGTGAGGTGGTACGTCAGTTGTTTTAATTTGCATTTCTCTAATCAAAAGTGACTTGGAACACTTTTTCATATGCCTATAGATAGCTTTGATTTCTTCATCTGAAAACTTCCTGTTCATATGACCATTCTTCAATTGGGGAATGATTTGCATTCTTATAAATTTGACTCAGTTCTCTACATATTTGAGAAATGAGGCCTTTATCAGAAACACTTGCTATGAAGACAATTTCCCAGCTTTCTGCTTTCCTTCCAATCTTGGTTACATTGGTTTTGTTTGTGCAAATGGTTTTATTTTAATATAATCAAAATGATCTATTTTACATTTCATTATGGTCTCTATCTCTTGCTTGATCGTGAATTCTTCCCTTTCCGATAGATCTGACAGGTAGACTATTTTTTGTTCTTCTAATTTGCTTATGGTATCACCCTTTATGTCTAAATCATGCACCCATTTTGACCATATCTTGATATACAGTGTGAAATATTGGTCTATACCTAGTTTGTGTCATGTTGTTTTCTGGTTTTCCCATCACTTTTTGTCAAATAGTGAATCCTTATCCCAAATGCTGGAGTCTTTGGGTTTATCAAATACTCATTGACTACTGTGTCTTGTATACTTTAATCTATTCCACTGATCCATTACTCTATTTCTTAGCCAGTACCAGGTAGTTTAGATGATTACTGCTTTATAATATAGCTTGAGATCTGCTAGACCACCTTCCTTTGTATTTTTCCATTAATTCTTTTGATATTCTTGACATTTTATTCTTCCAGATGAATTTTGTTGTTATTTTTTCCATCTCTATCAAACGATTTTTTGGTAGTTTTACTGGTATGGCATTGAATAAGTAAATTAATTTAGGCAGACTAAATTATTAGCTCATCAGGGTTTTTTTTTTAAACTTTCAGTCTTATTAATCTCTCCTTTGATTTTCAAGATTTCTGATTTGGTGATCAATTGGGGATTTTTAATATCTTTCCCCAATTTTAAAAATTGCATATCCAATTCATTGACCTGTTCTTTTTCTATTTTGTTGATGTAAGAATTTAGAGAAATAATTTTTTCCCTAAGTACTGCTTTGGCTGCATCCTATATGTTTTGGTATATTGTCTTCTCATTCTCTTTAATGAAATTATTTATTGTTTCTGTGATTTGACCCATTTACTATTTAGGATTAGATTATTTATTTTCCAATTGATTTTTAATATATCTTTCCACTGACCTTTGTTGAATATAATTTATTATTATTACTGATATTTTTGATATATTGATAAATATTGGCAATTTATTATTATTTTATTATATTATTCTCTCCTTGAGCCAATACTGATGAGAGTTAAGTTCAAGTGATGCCCATTGCTCAGCCTCCCATCTTCCTCTCCTCTGTAATAGGTTTTTCATGCCTCTTCATGTGAAATAATATACCCCATTCTACCTCTCCCTTCCTTCTGCACCCATTACACTTATCTTTTTCAAACCTTAATTATTTTTTATGTCATTCTCTCAAATTCACTTTATAGCTGTGCTTTCTATCTATGTATATTCCTTCTAGCTGTAGTATTAGTGATACAGTTTTTAAGAATTACAAGTATCATTTTCCCATGCAAAGGATGTGAATAGTTTAGCTCTATTGAATTCCTCATGTCTTCTTTTCCTTTTTTTTTTTTTTAACCTGTTTATGCTTCTCTTGGGTCTTGATATTAGAGATCAAGTTCTTGGTTTAATTCTGGTCTTCTTCTTATGAAAGCTTGAAATTCTTCTATTTCAGTAAATGAACATTTCTTCCCCCCTTGATATATTATGCTTAATTTCACCAGGTAAGTGATTCATGGTTGTAGTCCTAGCTCCTTTGCCTTCAGGAATATCATGTTCCATGATTTCTGATCCATGATTAATGTTGTAGCTACTAAGTCCTGTGTAATCCTGATTGTAGCTCGCTGCTATTTGAATTGTTTCTTTCTGGCTGCTTGCAGTACTTTTTTCCTTGACCTGATAGTTCTGAAATTTGGCTATAATGTTCCTTGGAGTTTTTATTTTGGGATCTCTTTTCTATGGGGATTGGTGGATTCTTATGTGGTAGTTCTCAGAGCCAGAGTCTGCCTGTTCCCCTGGCTATGCTGAGGCATATGGGAGGAGGGGTGTTCTGGTGTTGTCATTTGCCTGCTCCATCAAGGATCTACCACTAGTTTGCTGAGGTGGAGCTTGCTGCTGGCTTGCTGAGATGTTTCCTGTCCTAGTCTGTACTCCCCTTTTACCTGAGTGAGACAGACCTTTCCTACTGATCTTACAAGTTTCTTGGGCTCAGAGATTGTTTTGCCCCATCTCTTTGCTGGTTCTTCTGTTCCAGGATTTGTTTTGGGGTGCTATTTTATCATTGTCTGGAGGTGAATAAGGGAGAGTTACTGTGATTTACTGCTTGCATCACCATCTTGGCTCCCAGAAGTGAACTTCTTGAATATAGTTTTGTGAGAATTAAGGGTTAGGAAAAAAGGTAGTGATATTAGGGTAGAGGTATACTATAAACTTTCAGGGTAGCTAGAGGAAGTGGATAACGAGTTCCAGATACTCAGCCCAAAGCTGGCATTGGGGTAAGGGAAATTTTGTTATCTAGACATCTATCAGACATCTCTATGTGCTAAAAGCAGAGCAACTGAAACATTATTGACTTGCTTTATAGATGATTTTACCTTTTAGAGGAATGGGGGGTATCTTCTACTTTGGATCTGATTTTGACAAGTATGGAGGACCTGATGAAATGGAAATGAGATTCTGTGGTTTGACAATTTGATGAAGTCTCTCATGGCATCTTGGTGAACCAGTTGATTGTAATAGCTATATGGATTTTGAAATGGTTGACCAATTGTATTAAATGAATGCTAATCCAGGGATTTCTATCAACTCTAAATGAGTTCTCTAATGGAATACCACATGCTTGCCCTTGGTCTTATTTTGCTAAATATTTTAACCAATGACTTAGATGACAGTGTTCATCCTCCAACATATTCTTCATTTTCCTGTCTTAATACCTTAGCTCATACTCTCCTCTATGCCTGGAACATTCTCCTTATTTACTACTGAATTCCTATGTATCCTTTAAAGTCCAAAATTGTTTATATTCAGGGTCCCCCCCCATTTAAATTGTTTATTTTTGTGATCACCTCTGTCTTTTGCTTGGTTAAGAACTCTTCCACTAGCCAAAGTTATAAAATACAGCTTATTGGTTTCTTTTCTAATTTTTTTTTTGTGGTATAACTTTTAATATTTAGAAATGAAGGGTCAAAGAATGTGAAATGATGTCTAAGGTAGTGTCAGTGGATAGACTGAGCTGAATGTGAACTCACTGAGAAAGAAAAGAGAATGTCCTGAGAGCCGGTAGTCCTTACCAGAATATGGATTGGGTAATAAATTTGGGTTGCATGAATAACAAAGGAGGAGAGTTTGCTTAATGATAATGGTAGAGGTACAGTCTAGAAGCAGAAATAGAGAGCAAGAAATATTTCAACTTCCCCACTTCAACATGAGAGTGAGTGGGGGAAAGGGGGAAGAGCAGTCATTGCTGAAGAGGATGGTCAGGGATTTGGTGCCATCTGAAGCCAGCTAGGTCTCAGGGAGTGCCAGAAGATGAAAGGAGCAAGAGAGGAAATGGTGTAAAATGAAAGGTCATTTGTGAATTATGGAGCAGGAATTCCAGAGAGCACAACAGAAGTAGCAGAAAGATTTAAAGAAGGAAGACTTTTAGAAGGAAAGAGAGGAGGAGAATACTGAGGTGGATGGTGATGAATGAGTGGCTAGCTGGGATTGGGAAGAGGGCTTATTTTTTGGCAGTTGGGGCTCAGTATTACTAGGAGAGGGGAAGAAGGAAGGGGCAAGAGTATGCTAAGCATTGGGAAATAAGTCCAGGCAGAGGATCAGTGATAAATAATGATGAAGACTAAGTGATTAGAAGGTTCAAGGTCTACCCTTGAGGTTTCAATCCTCTACTTCCCTGTAACCTATGTGGCTATGTCTTAACAGGCATCTGGAAGTCTGACTCACAGAAATCATGATTAGAAGGGGATGGATTACTGGTCACCAGGTAAAAGCTGTCGGATCCTGGGGCTGGATGGGGAAAGGACCCAGCAGGCCTGGCAGAGGTATGGCTCACTGGGACATCCAGAAGTTGTGATTTTGATGAGACAATTGGTGGTATGTCCCAGCCTATCTCTCAGCAACCACAAATGGGACTTCTTTAAGCCAGGAAATGTTGTTGGTCCAGAAGCCTGGCCAAAAGGCAGGAATATCTGTGTCCTGGGCTTGTCTTGCAACAACAAGTGTGGCCTTAGTGGTTTTGTGGCCAGTAAATGTTTGATAGATGGATAACTGACTGACTGAATGAATATTTCTATTTAGAAAGATTTTTTTTTGGTAGGTTGAGTGTTATCATGATTTTCTTATAAATGTTACTCTATAGCATGACAACAGGAAAAACTTTAGCACTTGGCAAGAGACAATATAGTGTAGTAGATAGAAAGCTGGCCTCAGCAAGACTTGGGTTCAAATCCCTGACACATGCTGACTCCATGACAGCTGAGTGAAGTCATTTAATCTTTCACTGCCATAGCCAACTCTGAAAGCCTAACTTGCAGAAAAAATGCTGACCTGTATGGGAAAAGAGGTGGAGGTTCCTTATCCCAGAACCCCGCATATCAACAAAATAATAATTCCAGTCCTTCTCCCCATTTGTCTGTCACAAATGGTGAGTACAAGTGATTCCTTTGTAATAACAGATTGCGTAGATGCACTCCAGAGGGTAATTCTGCTGCCAGGTGCAGGGAATTTTAAGTTATCTTCTCACAAGTCCTTCATTCTCTGTATCCTGGGGCAAATTTAAAAAAAAGGAGGGGTGTGTGTGTGTGTGTGTGTGTGTGTGTATGATGTAGTCCATTTATTCTCCATATTTATTCTTGTACATGAAGAATCAATCAAAAGAAAACAGGCTTAAATCAAAGCAGGAAAGATTGTAGTGGAATATAGGGAAGAATTTTTTGATGGTCAGGATGATAAAACCCATGAAGGAGCACTTCAAAGAAAGGAGGAGAAAGAAGAAAACTTGATTTTAGGAGTATCGTGGGAAATCAGAAATCTTTGTAGATAAGTATGTGAAATAATCAGTAGAGAAACTGACCAGGAGGTTAAAATAGGCTATGAAAGTGAAGAAAATCAAACCAAAAAAAGGAAAAATAATGCAAATAAGGGTTTACTGTGTTTATAAAAATCAGAACATGACCAACTGAATGTTTGTGAAAATAAAAGACATTTTTTTGGTGGGAGGAGAATTCTAAGTATGTATAATATATCAACATGCTTTAAAAAAAATTTGAATTGTAGTCTCTGTCCACATCTTTCAGAAGAGAATCAAGTGTTTTCAATTCAATAAACATTTATTAATATTATTATTTGCACCTATTATGTGCAAAGCCCTAGAGAATAGAGGCAAAAATGAAATCATCCCTACTCTTGGGGAGCTAACTTTCTATTAGGTATATACAGATATACAAAAATGCAAAATGTATGTAAAGTATATACAAAGTCATTTCAAAGGGGGAAGTGCTAATAACTAGAAGAACCAAGAATGTTCTTGTGTAGCAAGTTCTACTGGAAATGTTCTTCGAGGGAAGAAAAGGATTCTTTGAGGCACAGATGGGCACCCAGTGTATTCCAGACTTGTGCCACTGCTGTGCAGAGGATGAGTTGGGAGATGAAACTGCCTCTCCTTTGGTTCTGGGTGGCTTGCTTATACCTGCCCCAAGGCAGTAGGTTGGACCAGATGATCTCTCTGACCCCTTTTACCATTCTGTATTTGTGTGTAGACTTTGAAAAGTTAGTTATCCTCTTCATTTGTGAAGCAGGGGGGCATGGCTTGGGCACTAAGGAGTCTTTGTTGATTAATAGCATTCACTACTGGTTGCTGAGCAAGACAGAGTTCAGATTACACCCGACCTCTTTGGGCGCATATTTGCATCATTATACACTTTTGATTTTCCTCAAGATTTTCTAAACAAACCTGCCAGACTTCAGGTCTTCACCATCACCAGAGCCTGGTTTGGAGATTCTCTCGTCGGGAGCAGGCCCATCCTGTTTGACTATATCAAACAAGCCTGAACTGGATGAACTGAACAGGAAGTGCCAGTTTTACCTCTTCAGAGAGATCTGAGGCTCTTTGTAGAATAACTTGTTCAGCCACAGCAGGGGAAGGAAAAAAAAAACCCAGCTCAGTCAAACAATGTTCTATCACAGACTTGATGTCGCAGGACCTGCTCTGAGCATAACTGTATGTTGCCGGGATAATTGAAATTCCATTATTTGGAGAAGCTTTTGGAACAGTTTCCCCAAAGTGACCAGCCTACAAATAATTTGACTAGCTCATAATTTTTGCTTCAATCCCCTACATATGCTCCATTGTGAGAAATCCAATGGGGTCCTAATAAAACTCCTTTAGTCAAGCATAATTATCAGTTTTGCAAAACAATCTCCTAAAATCCACAAAACAGAGCTCATTAAACACGGAGAGAGAGCCAAGGTAAAAAAATAAAAGAGATAATGGGTGTAAGCCAAATATAAGTGTCAACTTTGTTTAATATATCCTGGTCTAGAAGAGTTATAGTTGTCCTGCTGGGAGCCAGAGAGGAGAAACAAGAAGGAAATGGTGGCACCTGAAAAGAGGTAGAATAAGGCAGGATATAAAGAAAAAGCTTCCAACAAGCTATACCCAAGTGGATTGGGATTCCTGGAAGGGTAGCGGTGTGTTACTCCCAGGGATGTCCTGGAGCTGGCTTGAGGGGAAGGAGAAGAGGGACTGAAGTGCAAAAGAGTTGTTCAGTCTTATCTAACTCTTTGTGACCCCGTTTGGGATTTTCTTGGAAAAGATCCTGGAATGGCTGGCCAGTTCCTTCTCCAGCTCATTTTACAGATGAGGAAACTGAGGCAAACAGGGTTAAATGACTTGCTCAGGGTCACACAGCTAGTAAGTGTCTAAGACTGGCTTTGGACTCAGGAAGATTTTTTCTGACTTCAAGCCTGGCTCTGTATCCGATGCACCACCTAGCTGCCCTCTGACAACTTATTACCTCTTATAAATTGTTTAACCTTCTGGGGCCTTGGTTTCCTCATCACATGAAGAAGCTGGATTAGATAGTTGGTTTCTAAAATCTCTGGTTGCTGTTTAGGAATCAAGATAAGCAAGAATAACATTTTGGTAAGCAGTACTCTACTCTAAATATTTTTCCTTTATTTTTTAAACAAACTTAATTATCAGTAAACACAAACATGTCAATATGCAAAGAACAAAAATGAGAATGGTTTACCACACTCAAAGCTTCTGTTTTGTGGACAACTCCAGGCTTCCTTACCCACCCTGGGGAAATTCCCCTTCTCTCCAAAAGGAGAAGACAGATTTTGGGAAGTCAGGGAATGAGTTTTCTCTCAGGGGACCATGCTGCAGTATAGATAGCTCTATGTCAGGACTTCCTCACAGGGCTCCCGACCCACTGTTTTGGCATAGGAGACGCAGAAGAAAAAGCACACCACCTTCTGCTCCAGTTAAAAAGTCATCGTCAGGAATTAAATCAGTCCTTGGTTAAAATAATCGCTAAAACTTAGAAGAGGTCAAAGGTTAGCAGGTTTAGGATTTCGTGGGAACATGCGCTTGTTTGGGCCTGGCCCAAGCGCTGAGTTGACCTGTTTGACAGGTAACAATTAGAGAGTAATAGCTTGCTAAGCTGGAATGTGGCGCCGAGGCCCCACGGAGGATCTGGTTTACCTGTTCGGCAGGTGTGGGCTGCAGAGCTCAGATAGGTATGTGCACGCACAGCATTCCAGAGAATCGGTTTTCTCTTAAAGATGCAGCGATGACTGCAGGGCACAAAAGGGCTGGGTTTAGCTCTGGCTAGAAGCCGTTAGCTATTTGCAAGGTAGAGAAGGAAAAAATATATATATATACCTATATATATATATATATATAGTGCATTGGAGATAATCAAGAAAGAAACTGCAGATGTTCAGCACTATTTCTTTTCTTCTTCCTAAGGGATGCTTCTTATCTGAGGACTTGAGAAACAGTAGAGTAGCTGCACGCAATACCCAAGGTGACTAAGCTGAAAACCACCTTTTTGTTTTGTTGTTTCTACCCCCTTCCAGAGGGAACAGTTGTTGACAGTAATTTGGTATAGTCTGTTTGAAGGACTGGGTCTGCCTGTATCTGTCAGTGAAGATCTCTTTGCAGGGCTACATAAAGATTTAAAGAAGAGTGCTTGGATTATTTCTCCTCAAATTCAAAACAGATAAATCTTTATGCTTTATTGTTTTGTTAAAATGGTATCTTTTTTTTTTCAGTTAGGCAATGGGGTTAAGTGACTTGCTCAGAGTCACACAGTTAGTAAGTGTTATATGTCTGAGTCAGGATTTGAACTCAAGTCCTCCTGAATCAAAGACCAGTGCTTTATCCTCTGAGTCTAGCTGCACCAGTAAAATGATGTCTTGGCAGTTAATGGATCTGCCCCTGTTGTAGATGCTGGCAGATACAGATGCTATTACATATGTGTATGCTTTCTTGATACAGAGCATCTGAATGGTTTACCTATATCAGTTAAGTTCCTAAGATTCCTGGGTTATTTACATCTTTGTTGACAAATATAAGGGGGAAATGAAAATAAAACTGAAAGTTGCTGAAATTAGCCTTTAAAAAATACTGGAATTGGGAATAATAATATATTCACTTAAGGTATTTTTTAAAAATTGCTTGTAATCCTAGCAAATTAACTCTCTTTATTTACCATCTTAGTTTTCTAAAGAAAATGATCCTTTTTCCATTCATATGGTTCCATTTCTCTGCCAGTACCATTCAAGGTTCACCAAATAAATAAGGATATTTTTTCATTTCTCCATTTCCTTTCAGTACCATAAAATGCTATCCTAAAATATTTCTACAACAATTTAACATCAGGAGAGGTAATATGTTATATAGTGGATTAGGAGTTGGTCTTGGAGTCAAGAGGACCTGAGTTTGAATCCTGCCTTGGGCACTTACAAGCTGTTTGACACCCCCCCCCCCGCCTTCCCCCCCCCAACTCAATTTTCTTAGGCTTCAGTTTCTCACATAGAAACTGAAGGAAATTAATTTAATAACCTCTAAGGTCCTTTTTCAGTTTTAAATCAATGATCCTGTTTAGAGTGACTTAATGTGACTTTCCTAATGAGGAGAGGAGTAAAATTATGAACTGCTTGTTAAGTGATTACATTGAAAATGGATTGCTCTTTCACTCATATTTCCTGATTTACTAGTCATATAGTGGGAGAATTAGATCACTCTTTGCTCCCCACTACCTTTTCCATGCTCTTCTTCTACTACTATCACTCAGTAACCTCTCCTCTGAAGTTCATTCAAACTATATTTATCACCCAAACAAGATTCTGGGAGCTGATATATACAGACCTATAGGACATTCCTCTTTCTTCCTCAGTGAGTACAATGCCTGAATCACAGTCTTTTTCTCCTCCCCAAATACTTGATGACTTCAGCATACTTAGTGATGTTCCCTCTAACACCCTAAATTCTCAGTTCCTTAACTTACTCGTTTCCTATGACTTGCTCCTCCACTCTACCACAGCCACTTACAGAGAACACTGATCACACCATTGATCTTGTACTTACCCACAAATGTTCCACAGCCATATTGGACTTTGAAATTCCTTTATCTGATCATAACCTCTTGTTATTCTCCCTTTCCCTCTGCCTTACAATTCCAAACCCTGTTCTTCATCCTCACTACAACCTCCAAACTCTCCAACCCTCAGTTCTTTCCCAGACCATCACCCCTGCCTTGGCTGTACTCTTTCTGCTTCCCCAACTTGACCACTCTACACTGTCCTCTTCTCTTGGGTCCTATTAAAGATCTTGCACTGCCAAACCTCAGCCCTGGATTACATTCACAATCCATTACCTTTGCTCCTCCTCAGGTGCTTTATTTTTTTCTCCAAATATGAATTTTAAAAATACACAGAACTAGGGTCATGGAGGGGCAGCTAGGTGGTGCAGTGGATAGAACACCAGCCCTGAAGTCAGGAGGACCTGAGTTCAAATCTGGCCTCAGACCAAACACTTGTCACTTACTAGCTGTGTGACCCTGGGCAAGTCACTTAATCCCAGTTGCCTAAAAAAAATACACAGAACTGAAGCCAATTATTAGTTGTGCAAAGGAGACATACCCACCCCCACCATGACATTTAAAATATTTTATAACAGCTGAATTCTCTACTCGGGTGCTTTAGAATGAGGCTGGAGAAAATCATGGACTTTTGCTGACTGGGTTCACTACAAGCTTATGTTTCCTGGGCCCCCCTTGCAGCAAAGCAATCTTTTTATATCTCCCTAATTGATTCACTTCAGCTTTTCCAAATCTTTTAATTCCCCCTTCAAACCTCTCACAGCTCCCGTCCTTCCCATCAACTAAGAACTTTGCTTCATACGTCACTGAAAAGATTGAAGTTATTAGCCAAGAGCTCTCTCATTTTCCCATTCTTAATCTTATGTAAGATGACTTCTGCCATTATTTCCTCCTTCATTTCTGTTTTACATGAAGAGGTGGCCCTTCTCCTTGCCAAGGCTAATACCTCTACATGCCCAAGTGATGCTATTCCATCCCATCTTCTCTAGCAGATTGTACCCTCTATCATCCCCATTTTCTCATTAATCTTTAATTGTTCCCTTGATACTCTCTGCTTCCCTGCTGCTTACAAACATGCCCATGCCTCCCAATCCTCAAAGCATCCTCCCTTGATCCATTCATCCCCACTAGCTATCATCAAATAACTCTTTCTTTTTGTAACTAGACTCCTCAAGATGTTCATCTCCAATAAAATAGTGCCTCCATGTGCTATCTTCTTATTCTCTTCTCAACTTTTTGCAGTCTGACTTCTCACCTTGTTATTCAATTGAAACTACTCCTTCCAAAGTTACCAATGATCTCTTAACTACCAAATCTAATGGCCTGTTCTTGATCCTTTGTCCTTTTTGAACTCTATGTGGCCTTTGGGATTATAGATCACCCCTTTCCCCTTGATACTCTATTCTTTTTAGGTTTTTGTTTCACTGCCCTTTCCTCGATCTTCTCCCACCTGTCTGGCCACTCTTTGCCTTCTTTGCTGGATCTTCATCCATGTCATACCCCCTAACTTTAGAGGTTCCCCAAGGCTCTGTTCTGAGTCCTCTTCTCTTCTTTCTCTATGCTATTTCACTTGGTGATCTCATCAGACCCCATCATTTCAAATATCATCTCTATGCTAATGACTCTTAGATCTACTTGTCCAGCCCTAATCTTTCTCCTGACCTCCAGTCTTAAATGTCCAACTGCCTGTTAGACATCTCAAAGTTCATGTTCCATTGATAACTTGAACACTTGTCTAAAACTGAACTCATTTTTTCCTAAAAATACTCCCTTCTTCTCAACTTCCCTATTACTCTTTGGGGTACCACTGTCCTCCCAGGTACTCAGGCTATCATCAGGGGTCATCCTTGATTCCTCACTCTTCCATCCCCCATAGCCAATCAGTTGTTAAGTCCTACAGTATCTACTTTCATGGCATCTCTACAGACAGTTAGGTGGCTCAGTGAATAGAGTACTAAGCCTGGAGTCAGGAAAACTTGAGTTTAAATCCAGCCTCAGACATTTACTAGCTGTGTGACTCTGGGTAAGTCACTTAACTTCTGCTTGCCTCAGTTTCCTCATCTATAAAATGATCTGGAGAAGGAACTGGCAAACCACTCTAATATCTTTGACAAGAAAAACTCCAACTGACAACTACTGAGCAAAATAGAAATGTTAGTTATTGTTGTTGTTGTTGTTATTATTATTATTATTGCACCCCCTTCTCTTCTCTGACATTGCCACTACCCTGTTTCAGGTCCTCATCATCTCATATCTGAACTATTGCATTAGTCTACTGCTTGCCATCCCTGCCTCAAGGCTCTCTCCAGTCCAACCAATTCATCCTCCGCTAAGCATCAACCTGATCTTCTTAAAGTGCAAGTCTGACAATATCAACTCTTCATTAAACTCCAGTGGCTCACTATTGCCTCCAAATCAAGTATAAAACCTACTGTTTGGCTTTTAAAGCCCTTTACAGCCTGGCCCTGTCTTACTTTTCCACGCTTCTTATACTTTACTGCCCTCCATGTGCTCTGTTTCCCAGTGATCCTGGCTTCCTAGCCTCTTCTGGCACAAGACAGTCCATTTCCTGACCCGAGCATTTTTACTGGCAATCTCCCATGCCTGGAATGCTCTGCCTCCTCATTTATGCCTTCCAATTTCCCTGGCTTCTTTCAAGTCTCAGCTAAAGTTCCACCTTCTGCAAAAAACCTTTCCCAGTCCTCCTAAATTTTAGTGCCTTCCCTCTGAAATCACAATCAATTTATCCTGTATACATCTTATTTGTACAAAATTGTTGGCATATTGTCTCCCCCACTAGACCGTGAGTTCTTTTTTTTTAACCTCTCTTTGTATCCCCTAGTGATTAGTACGATGTTTGGCACATGATATATGCTTAATAAACATTAGTTAACTGGTTGAAAAAAAGTTACTAAGTTTGTTGCTGGTTAAGGCATATCTGACTCTTTGTGACCTCATTTGGGATTTTCTTGGCTAAGATACTGGAGTGGTTTGCTATTTCCTTCTCCAACTCATTTTACAGATGAGGAAACTGAGGCAAACAAGGTTGAATGACTTGCCCAGGGTCACACCACTAGTGTCTGAGGCTGGATTTGAACTCAGGTTTTCATTATTCCAGGCCTGGCGCTCTACTTACTGTGTAATCTAGCCATTAATGGCTTATTGACAGCTAATTTTAGGAGTAAAATGTCAATAGATAATGTCAATTTTCATACTCGGCAATTGTGAAGATTGTTCTGTGCTGACTCCTATTCCAAGACAGCCATATTGACCATCATGTAAGTTGACCCAATTTTGAATTTCATTTTGTATTTGTTTTTGTCTCTACCTGTGATTTTATTGCTGTAGGGCACTCCCAGTAGGAGGATTCCCCTCTTCCAATGCAGATGAGCACCTGTTCTTTAATATACTATCTTAAATAGATGCTTTAATTTCTCATTGAGAGACTAAATAACTTACCCAGGGTTACGTAGTCAATATGTGTCAACAATGGATCTTAAACCCACCTCTTCCTGGTTCTAAGGCCAACCCTCTATCCATTGTACCACATTGCCTTTTAATAAACACCTATAATTGGAGGGTATGCAGTTTTACTTTGTGACCAGTGTAGTGGGTACTATACAACATGTCCCCAAAGTCTTGGTGAAATTTTAAGCTATTCAAACTTAAATAGTGCATTAAGAGTTTGGCGACACCCACTATGCAGCATTAAAGTCATAAGCCATATCCAATCACAATTTCATGAGCCCTGTGGTCTCAAGGATTTCCTGTTGATGCCAAGGCTCCTTAGGACCAGCTGCTCAGTACCAAACCAAACCAACTCATTTCACTTGGAGATCTGCTCTAGACCTATCTCTTCAGAGCAGCCTTCTGTAACCATTATCACCCAGTGTTATCACTGAGTCACAATTTTTCGTCATCAGTAGCTTTTTGGCATGGGTCTGGAGGTAGTTGTTGTGATGACATGATGGGATCTTCTCATCTTCATCCTTTCTTCTAATTTGGTACTGATTTATAGTTTTGATCTGTCTGCACACAGAACAGCTAATTTGGAAATGTCTTCATTAACGGGGCATTTCATAGCTATGGCTCATCATGCTTGATTTCATTTGATTCTCTTCTTGAAGGAATTCTTGACATTCTATAGATGTGAGGCTTTTGATGTCTTCTATTTGTTAGTCTTCAGTCATATTTTCCAATACTGTTTGCCGTACTCTCCTATAGCTACTTTAGATCAGTCATCAATTATATGTTTATTTAGCTCAGAGATGCTGCAGATGGAGTTCCTTTACCTGCTCAGCTTCAGAAACGGTCATTGACACATAAACTACAATTAGCATCATGGTTGTATTTTTGCTTATCATGAATGTTATAAAATAAAATCACCAAGTATTTCAGGAAATGGCAAAATAAAGTCCAGCATCTTTTTTTGGAGGCAACTAGGTGACATAATGGATACAGAACTGGTACTGCGGTCAGGAAAACCTGAGTTCAAATGCAGCCTCAAATACGTATTAGCTGTGTGACCCTGGAAAAGTTACTTAAGCTCTTCCTGCCTCAGTTTTCTCTTCTGTAAAATGGGGATAACAATAGCATCTATCTCCTAGGGTTGCTGTGACAATCAAATAATATATTTGTCAAGTGCTTACTTAGTACAGCTCCTGGAACACAGTAAGTGTTTTTGAAAATGGTTGTTTCATTCCATCCTATTTGCCTCTCCCAGAAGAACCTGTGAACGTTTACTACAACTCCCTTATAGCTTTTTGGTTTTATTATAGAAAGAATATTGATATTGATATGATTCACTTCCTTAAGAAGTCTGTCTACTAATTGGTTCATGAAAAACAAGGTTGTACTTAGGATACTAATGATTAAATTAATGATTTTAGATGGTCTAAAACCTATGATTCTTAGTACCCTCTGCCCCATTTTCTAACACTCTGCCATCAGCATTGTAGAGGTGAAAAGTATCTGTACATATTATATTTTTCTTTGTTTCATAGGTTTCCATAGTAAAATGATTCCTTACCTAGTGTCTATCCCACTAGTGGTGAGGGTCTTGATACTTGGCTATGCTAGTCCTCAGAAAGTATATAGTATTTCATTGATATCATGCTTGAAGCTTTTATAGCATGGTTGAACCCGCTAGAGCTTATATTCTTCTGGCATAGCCTCCAAGAATCCGTGGTCACCTTGACACTATAATGAATCATTACAGTAAGACTTTTTTTATGGACCAGTCTAGTAACCTTGTACAACAACAATAACAATAACAAAACTATGTTCATTGGGAATGCCTTGTTCTTGATGAACCCATGCTAACTCCAGGTGACCACCACCACTAATCTAAATGACCATCAACTATCCTTGTAATGATTTGTAGAGATCTTTGGATTATGGGTACATGTTTGAGCAATTTCTCAGATGGTCTCAGGTATAACCACATCAAATCTCTGTCTTCTCTCTATTTTTGGCTTATTCCCTTACTATCTCTTGCCAAATTCAAAGGCAGTCAATTTTTTTTTGTTCCATGAAGCCTTTTCAACAATAACAAAAATATGCTGACTACCCATTATTTTAGCTTTATTCACTAAGTATTCACAATGACAATAACTTTTGTCCCCAAGAGCTCTAAATTAAAGTTTACATTATATAGTTATAAAACATAAAATGTCATTCTTCCTATAATTATAAAAGCCCTAAATATAACATATAAAACTAATTATATAAAATAATCATAAATATTTTCTGCGGGACATTCTGTAAGAACTAAAAGTAGTCCAGCAAAACCTTATATGCTTACAATTGCCATAAAATTTCACATTCAATTTCTTTATTTTAGAAATTTGAACATTTATAAAATAATTCTAGATTTTATAAATCTAGTCTAGAATATTGTCAATAATTGCCAAAATTGCAGAAACTCTCTAATTGGTTCTGCTCCCACCCTGGAGTAAACCAGGAAAATCTCCTAGCTTCCCTTTTATCAGTCCCAAATCATGAACTCATAGGCTTATTCAAAATCACTGTTAATGGTCATGTAATTTATTAGCAATGCCAAATAATAAAGAAATGAAGATAACCATGTAAGCAAGATATAAAAGGCAACAATGGGGCTCAGGGCCAGAGACGACAGTGGTCAAAACAGTAGGAAATCAGGGGAAAGATTTGCTAACTGGATTTGACTCTAACTGCTACTATTGCTGGTTTGTCTTGGTCTCAGTTCCATTTTACCCTTTTGCCCCTCACCTTTCTTTCTGGTTCATACATGATCTGTGTATATCTTGCTGTGATACGACTTACACAGATGCCTTCTCTCCTGGTGTTCCCAAACTTGGGCACAAGTCCCTTCCTTAAAGCCACCAAAATACTAAAGAGACAGCTCTCCTGAATGCCTACCATGCTACAACCCAAGAATTCTCTATGATCTCAGGAAGTCTCTGATGTCTCTGTGATCCCATTAAAAATATTCTGTATATAGCTTGCTTTTCATATATTTGTTTGTATGTTGTCTCCTCTATTAGATTATAAACTCCTTCAAGGCAGGGACTAATTTTTGCCTCTCTTTGTATCCCTAGTCCTTAGTACAATGCCTGCCACATACATTGCTTGACATCAGTATGCAATATCTCAGTGATCCTGGGTCTTGGCAACTTGGGACTACATTCACATTTTAGAATTTTGTCAATAATCTAAGTCAAGCTCAAAGGCTTACAGTTTGGAGAATCTAATTTATTTCCCCTTTTGATAAGAAATACATCTGCTTTTCTCCTAGGACGCTTCTCCCTTTATTTATGATTTTCCAAAGAACAGTTAACACCAATTCATCAATCATATCGGTGGGTTCTTTCAGTACCTCAGGTTATAATTCATCTGAATCTAGCAACCTTGTGAGCAGTAATGTGCCATTTTACTATCTCCTCATTTACAATGGTTTTCAATTCCTTCTTACTAATTTTTTTGTTCTGCCTAGCCCCCAAAGTATTCTCCTTGGTAGAGAAAAACAGAAGAAAAATAAGAGTTGTGTAGATTTACATTCTTTCTCTCATTCATTTTCATCATCCCATCTACCCCAAGTAATATCCTATTGTTTTCCTCATCTTCTTCTTGTTCCTAATATCGCTCTTGAAGAGGATGGTGTAGAGGCTATTTATGTAGAGGCATGAGTTGGATTATATGATAGTTTGGGTCCTTTCTAATTGTAATATTCTGTGATTCATAATATAGACCTCAATCCCTGAAGTCCCTTCTAGCTTCTGTGATTCCATGGAATTGCTATCATGATACCTTACACCTAGAACATTGCTTAATATGTGTTTATTGAATTTATTGTTGAGTCTATGATCTCTGAGGAGCCTTCCAGAGAGAATACCAGATACTTGAGGGATCTCTTAGGTTGGTCTACTAAGCTGGACTACATGTCAATCATTTCCTGACTATATTTGGTTTGTACTCTAAGAAGTTCTTCCTTAAATTGTAGTAAAGTAGCAACTATGTGTTCTAACCAGCTAACCTGAGAGTATGTGGCTGTCAACCCCTTGCTCCTGAGGCAGAATTCAGGAGCTAAGAGGAGAGCTCCCTTTGGTGTTCCAGGCCTCAAGTTATGGCAGACAAAGCAGGGAATCCTCTATTTTATCACAACTTTACAGAAATGGTTGTTCACTAAATTGTAAAAGCAAGCCCCAATGATGGACAATAGGAAAAGTATTGGGTTTGAAGTTGGATGTCCAGAGTTCAAATGTTAGCTCTGCCTCTTATGACCTTCATGACTTTGGGTAAATTATTTCACCCCGGGTCCTCAGTTTCCTCATCTATAATATGAGGGGGTTGGACTAGATGACATCTACAGTTCCTTCCAGCATTAAGTCTAAAATCTGATGTCCTAATCTTTTTGTGACAGTAACATCCTCTGTGTATATAAAACAGTGAGTCTCCAAAATGATTTGCTCATACCTTCCCAGAAATTTGGCTCATAGATGTCTCATAGAAAGTCTTAACAAATGCTCATTTTTAACAGTGGTTGATTTTGTGTATTATCCATAGGTCTTAGGGTTCTGGGCCCATGCATTTAAGTCTTAGGGAGGTGAATAATTTCATTTTCCTCTAAGGAAGAGGTTTTTAACATTTTTTGTGTCCTGGTCCTCTTTGGCATTCTGATGAAGCCTATGGATCCTTCTAAGAATAATAGTTTTAAATGCATAGAATAAGATACATAGAATTTCAGAAGAAACCAATTATTGTGTGATAAATATGTATTTTTTTTCTCTAAGTTTACAAATAACCTGAAATTTATCCATTGAATGGTCTGTGAACACAGGTTAAGAGTTCCTGCTCAGAGTGATTTATTAAAGTCATTGTAAGTTCGGTGCAAATGTCTCATAGGTAATTTTCTACTCTGGGAAGCAACAAAGAAAAAGCCCTACCCTAACCCCAATTCAAATTTTTCTTTTTGGTGAAGCAATCAGGGTTAAGTGACTTGCCCAGGGTCACACAGCTAGTAAGTGTCAAGTGTCTGGTTTGAGACCGGATTTGAACTCCTAACTCCAGGGCTGATGCTTTATCCACTGCTCCACCTAGCTGCCCCTCTCTATGAGCTTTTAAAGATCCCATAGGACATTTAAAATATAACTGTTCAGTTGAAAGAATGGGGATGTTTAGCCTGATGAAGAAAGACTCTGAGAAGGCATGATGGTTGCTTCCGAAAATTTGAAGGGCTATTCTGTGTCGGAGGTTTGTTCCCAGAGGAATAAACCAGGAGTAGTGAGTAGAAGATGCCAAGAGACAAACTTGAGCTTGATACCAGGAAAAAGAAGCTTTTTAATAATGAGGGCTGTCCAAAAATGGAATGGAGGCCTTGAGACTTAGTAGGGTCCCCCTTCTTGGAAGACTGCAAGGAAAGACTGGATGATCACTTGTTAAGTGTGTTATAAAATAGGATAATATATATGTAAAGTGCTTTGCAAACCTTAAAGCAGCATGAGAATGTTAGTTATTATTATTAGTCAAGTAGGTGGCATAGAAGATAAGAAGTGGGATTTTGGATCAGGAAACTATTGTTCAGTGGTGTCTGATTCTTTGTGACGCTCTAGACCATAGCACATCAGTATTGTCCATGGGGCTTTCTTGGCAAAGATAGTGGAGTGGTTTGCCATTTCCTCCTCCAGTAAATGAAGGCAAATAGAGATAAGTGACTTGCCCAGAGTCACCCAGCTAGTAATTATCTCAGGGCAGATTTGAAATCAGATCTTCCTAACTCCAGGCCCATTGCTCTATCCACTGAGGCATCTGCCTCAGGAAGACCTGAGTTCAAATCCTGCCTCAGACACTTACTAGTTATTTGACCCTGGCAAGTCACTTAAACTCTTTCAACCTAGGTTTCCTTATCTGTCAAATGGTGATGATAAAGATGATGATGATAATAATAATAATACCTTATAGAGTTTTTGTGAGGATCAGATGAGTTAATATATGTAAAATACTTTCCAAACCTTTAAACTCTCTATAAAACCTAGCTATTATTACGATTATTTTCAAGTAAAGATTGGACTAAATGGCTGCTAAGATTCATTCCAATTCTTACATTTATTATTTATTACATTTATTATTTCGTGACAGTGATGGTTGACTTACTTTGGAGTCTCAGCTGAGGTTTCTGAAACCAGGCTGTGGGAAACTAAAATTTCCCTTTCAGGATATTATTCACTCTATAAAAACAAAATGTATTTGTTCATGGTAAACATGTTAGAACAGCAGCTGGATAGGGCAAGTATGGACTAGTAACTGCTCTCTGATCAGCCAATTTTCAGATAAAAGGCAAGATCTGATAAGTGACAGATTATGATGAGAACATTTTTCAGTTGGCTCTTTTCTGATTTCATCATCTCTTTCTAACTTCATTCTTAAGGGCACCAATAAAAGTTCCACACACAGGTTCTCACGATTTATTTGCATGGTTAATATGGAAAAACAACAACCCAATGTACTTGACAATAGCTCTAGAGTAGTTAAAATCTCAATACTATTGGAATCCAGGAAAAGCCCAGAATTTTGGGTTCTGCTCACTCACAGGATCCTCTTCTCACATCAGCTGCTTATGGGTCTATCAAGTGGCCTCCCTTTGGCCCATTTTTTTCCCCATCTACAAAATCAATGAAAACCTGTGGCTGAGAGAGAAAAGGAGAGGAACAAACACCCTGGGAAATTCTTAAGCAATACCAACTCCTTCCTTCTGCTTTAGTCCTACCAACACACCTCAATTCAATTTAAACTTTTCTAAACACAGCTCATGGAAGCTTACAGAAGAAGAAAAAAATTACTGTAAGGACTCCAGACATTCTTGAAGAGATTCTTTTGGCTTGGTATCATCTGCAAGAAAAAAGGGATCGAAAGGGAAAACTTGCTTTTAGAATAACCCCATCTGAGGGCATGGGAATCACAAATAATAACAACAGAAATATGTTAATTGTAGTAAAGTGTCAGAGCAGATTATCAAATTTGGAGCTGTGAAGGTCTGTGTCCAAATCTCAACTCAGACTTGTAGCAGCTGGGTGACCCATTGCAAAACCACTTAGTTTCTCATTATTCCCTGGGTGACTCTTCAAGACTTTAAGTGGTAGACAAACATGCTAACCTACACTGGCAGAAGGAGTTTCCTTTCTGGGAGTTCCTTATGCCAATGAAACCATAGACCTAGTTCCTATCTCTATTTCTAATTAAGTTATAGAAAGCCAGCCTAGCTTAATGTGAAGAGCACTGGCTTTAGAGTCGGGAAGACTTAAGTTTGAGTTCCCCCTCTGTCACTTACTGGCTGTATGACTCTGGGCACATTATCTAAGCCCTCCATGCCCAGCCAACTCTCTTGGAGTATAAACTACAGAACAACTATAGATCTGCATTGGTAAAGGGAATTTCCTCATTGGGAATGATACCTATTCCAATGAATGTGATTTAGATTTAGAGCTTCAGGGTTTAACCCCCTTATTTTACAGAAAAGGAAAAAGAGGCTCAGAAAGGTTGTGTGATTTCTCTAAAGTCACAAGTAGAAAGGGGCTAGGATTTTAACTTAAGTCTTGGGTCTCCAAGTTTGGCAATTCAAAATCCTGTTTTTTTTTCCATAGCCAAACACTCATGTAAAACCACAGCTCTGGGAGGGAAAAAAGTTATTTTATAATTACTTATATGTATCTCCCCTTCTTTGACTACAGTCAACAAACACTTATTAATCACCTATTACATGCCAGTTTCCTTCAAGGCAGGCACTCTGTCTTATCCCAGCCTTCTCCAGTGCTAGCAGAGTGTTCTGCACAGAAGAGGTACTTGATACATGCAATTGAATTAAATGGAATGAAAAAGCCTTATTTTGGGAAGCATTTAGAAAAATCAAAGAATCATGGACTGAGAGATGAATGGAGCCATAGAGGCCACCTAATCTGACCCTCTAATAGGTGAGCCTGAGGACCAGAGACCAGTACAAAGTCACACAGGTACTAACATGTTTGAACTCAGAGCTTCTGGACTCCAGAACCAGGACACTCTCCACTGTTATACCATAGAATTTCCTTGGACTCAATGGCAGAAGGACACCTTAGCTTTAGTGCGGTTGTTCAGTTGTGTTTACTCTTCTTGACCCCGTTTGGCACTTTTCTTGGCAAAAGATACTGGAGTGGTTTGCCATTTCCTTCTCCAGTTCATTTTACACATGAGGAAACCGAGGTAAAAAATGACTTGCCCAGGGTCACACAGCTAGTAAGAGTCTGAGGTCAGCTTTGAACTCAGGAGGATAAGTCTTTCTTACTGCAAGGTTGACACTCTAGCACTGTACAACCTAGCTGCCTCATCACAGAATGTATTAAAAAGTGGATGGTGGAAGTGGGGGTGGAGGCAGGAGGGAGGAGCAAGATTAGCACTGGGGAGGTGATTAAAATGCAGCCTAAGAGCTAAGAAAACCCACACAATGACTACAATGATGGAAATAGAACCAACACACACACAAATATTAAAAATGAATGTAACAAAATTATAAGGATCAAGCGTGACTCCGAGGATAAGAAAAGAGAGGACTTTCCCAACACACCCTTTCTTGAATGGAGGGAAATGTACAGGTAATGTTCGTAGTACATATTCTTGGGAGTTTTTCCATTGTATCAATTGGTTATGCTGATTTTTTCCTCTTTTTTTATCTTAAAAAAATTCTCTTAGAGCAGCTAGTTGGTGCAGTGGATAGAGCACTGGCCTTGGAGTCAGAAGAACCCGAGTTCAAATCCAGCCTCAAACACATAATACTAACTAAGTGACCCTGGGCAAGTCACTTAATCCCAATTGCCTCACCCAAAAAACAAAGCAAACAAACAAAAAATACACTTATGGAGATTGTTCTCTGGGAGGGGGTGGGATACTGGCGAAAACAATGATGATGCAAAACCCAAAATACTTCAATAAGAAATTTTTTTTTAAAGAAATGCAACCTAAATATGCACATATGTATAAAAGTAAAGAGGCTTGGAGCAGAATCTGTCTTCCTCCAAGTGTTCCTTCCTAACTGGAGGTACTGTAGCTTTAAAAGAGTCAGTCTCAGCCCTGCAGGAGGCAGGTATCATTATCCTCAGCCCGCTTTGTCGAGTTGTTGGGAGGATTAATGAACTTAAAGTCTTGCAAAGCTCTCCAGCGCTGCAGAAGAAAAGGGCTAGAGCACTACAACATATCATTATCCCCAACTCTTCCCTCCCCCACAAAGAACTCGGCCAACACAGAATACTGCGGTGCCTCCCGTCTCCTTTTAAAGGTACAGTCTCACACTCTAGGAGACTGAATGACGACGGAGTTTAAGAGTTCAAAGACACCTCAGAGGTGATATAGCTTGGGCATGAATTTCTTATACGAGGTCATCCAACCTTTTTTTTTTTTAATAGCATTTTTAGAAAAATTTAAAGTTTGCGGAACACTTTACAAATTCATCTTACCTTCAACCCAGCCTTTCTATCATTATCCCAATGTTAGAGATGAAGAAACTAAGGCAGAAAAAGGTTAAGTGACTTGCCCATGATCACACAGCTGATAAGTGTTGGAGGCTGGATTTGAACTCAGATCTTTTACTTTCTTCTTTTGCATGAATACCGAGAGTGAGGGAGAATTCATTATTTACCAGGGCAGCCTTTTCTACTTTGGGACTGGTTCAGTTGTTAGGAAGAATTTTTTAATATATTAAACTAAAATCTATCTCCCCATATTTTTCATTCATTAGTCTCATTTCTTTCCTTTGGAACCAGTAGATTAAAGTTTAATCTCATTCCCACAAGGTTACCCTTCAAAATATTTAAGATATTTCTGCCTTCTCTTTTCTAGGCTAAATATCCTCAGTCTGTTTAAACACTCTTTTATTCACTGAAGTATTTTATTTTCTGTCCTCATGAATTTGACATAAGATTCTCTACAATAATTTGTTCTATGTTGCATTTATTATCTGTGATATTGGGCACATGGAGACCTCCCAGTATGGGAACTTTCTCCACCAAGGTCAATTATAACCCTTCCAAGTCCTAGGGAGTAGTCTGGCATACATGACTTGTCCAGGGTTGGACAGTAAATGCCAGAGGTGGAATCTGAACCCTTATCTTCTTGACTTCAACGCCAGCTTTCTATCTGCTGTCCCTTCCCTAATGCTTTTAATTACCCTGACCACCTGGGTCTAACTGTTTAAAAATATTTTCTTCCCCATTAATAGTAACCTGGTATAGATTGGAGAAATATAGGTATGTATAGGAAGGTATCTATCTTCATCAAGCATAAATGATACACAGATGATAGAGTATTTATTAGGTGCTTTTTATTCATTATAATTAATTAGTTATTAAGCAGTCTTCCATGCATGCTATGATGAGGATACAGATAGAAGCAAATAACATAATCTTGACCTTTAAGGAGCTTGCATTCTAATTGGGATAATGATACAGGACAGGAAGAGGAGCTAGTAACACCGGATAAGATCATATGAAGAGTTGGTAATATAGCAGATGAATAGAAAGAGTATGAAGACAGCATGAGATGAGGCATGGCTTGAGTTCTTCCTAAAATGGCAGTCCTGGTGAGGGAATCACACCAAGCAGGAGAGGAGGATCTCAGGGGAGAAGCTTCTCCAGGGTGGCACGCACCAGTAATAAACAACAACAACAATAATACCTAAGAGCTCTTTTTTTGAGCAGCAAGGTGGCATAGTGCATAATGTGCCAGCTCTGGACTCAGGAAAACTTGAGTTCAAATCCAGCCTCAAACACTGTGTGACCCTGGGCAAGTCAATTGACCTTATTTGCCTCAGTTTCTTCATCTGTACAATGACCCTAGAGAAGGAAATGACAAACCACCCCAGTATTTCTTCCAAGAAAACCCCAAATGGGGTCACAAAGAGTCAGACATGACTTAACCACAAAGCTCTTCAAGGTTTGAAAAGACCTTCACATATATTATTTCATTTGAGCCTCAAAAAAACTCTGTGATATAAGTAATAGAGTCATTATTCCTATTTCACAGATGGGGAAACTGAATCACAGAGAGATTAAATACCTGTGTAGAAGGTCATACAGCTAGTTAGTGGATGAGGAGTGATGAAAACCCAGTTCTTCCTTACTCCAAGCTAAGGACTCTCTATATAATAGCACTGAACCTGATTAACACTTTTTTCATCTTCCAGCAACTCTATGGACCAGGTGAGGCATGTGAGTATTTAATACCATCTCCATTTTGCAGATAAGAGAAACTGGAACAGAGATATTGCAAGATTTGCCCAGAAACCTAAAGTAAAGATCTGGAGGAGTCCGGAAAATAACTTCATTCACTTCTCAGTTGCTATTTGCCTTTCCTGGACTTTCTCACATTCAGCTGTGGAACCAACAGGCACCGTTAACCGGTGTCAAAGCAAGCAGATGCATTCTAAACCTTGTCAGAATGGACAGTGCTTCCTACTGTTTCCCATTAGAAGAGCCTGCAACATCTTCCCTTCCGGAGCCTCTCTCATGCTATGTGTCTCCTGCACTTCCCATAGGGAGCAGGCCCTTTAATCAAGCTGTGGTGCCTTCCCCCTGCCTTCCCCCTGCTCCATAGGCCCTGCAGTGCCAGGACTGTAGAATGGAAAGGAAGACCTTTCGACAGATGATTTAGAGTACAACAGCAGGGCTGTCCTTCCAAACAAAGGCAGCATCTCAGTGTCAGGGCTGAGATACTGGCATCACTATCCTTCTTGGCTCGAAGGAATGAGGGCTTGAACAAAGTAAGTGGGGCACTGACTGAGAGCCTGCGGCTTAATTCAGGGGGAGGTATTTTTCTGAGAAAGGCAAATGATGCCATCTCCACAACTGCACCACCACAGGTGTCCTGGAGGCAAAGAAAGTCAGGCTACCTACAGCTAACCTTCTTTGGGGCTGCCTTGCCCTAGAGCTATCGGGAACCTACATTGGCAGATTTGAAGGCGGTCACTTAGCTAAGGCCTCAGTCTTGTCCCACTCTGGTACTGCTCCCTCAAGTACCTCACTTAGGAACAAACCACTCTTTCCCCGTGGTAGGGAACAGTCACAAAGACAAATTCTTAAATATTTTATTTTATTGCAAGCCTAATAGAAATAAATACAAACATTCCAGTATACTGAGAAGAATAAGAAAGAGGGATGTATAAGAAAAGTGTGAACTTTTATATACTTTGGTTTGTATAATTAGAGCAGGTAGGTGGTACAGTGGATAGAGAGATGGTCCTAAAGTCAAGAAGACTTGAGTTCAAATCCAACTCAGACATTTACTAGCTGTGTGATCTTGGGCAAGTCACTTAACCTCATCTGCCTCAGTTTCCTCATCTGTAAAATGAGCTAGAGAAATGGCAAAACACTCCAGTATCCTTGACAAGAAAACCAAGAAGAGTCAGACACAATTGAAAAATGACTGAACAACAAAAAATTTTGTCACAGAAGAAGGCCTCTATGGGAACAAGATAGATAAGTGGATAATGATAGATATGCAAAAAAATGGAGCATCAATAAAACATTTTTTTCAAAAACTGCCCCCCCAAAAAAAGAAATGCAGAAGGGGATATTTCAAATTTGCAACAAAAATATCTTCCTTTGAGGAAGTCCATGCATTTTTCAGGCAATTCACATTTTATAGGCACGAATCCCCTCCACCTTTCCACTGGAATCTGTCATCAACCCCATTCTCAGGAGATGAAATGTTTCCTTCAAAGATAGGATGTTTGGTTAATGGGCCTCTGAGAGATTCATATTCCAGTGTGGTTATGTGTGGTCATGGGCGAGTTAGTGGGCATTGTGGAATCATCTGTTTAGAGCAAGAAAGGATTTCAAAGGCCATCTAACCTAACCTTATCATTTTACAGAAGAGGGAGCTGAGGACCAGGCAGGTTAAGTGTCTTAACCGAGTTAAAGTCACACAGGCAGTGAATAGCTGAGTTAAGTTTTGAGCCCAGATAGCCTGGCTCGAGAGCCAATGCTCTTTTCATAATACTACACTACCTCTCCATATCAGGCCATATGCTTAGCTTTTATATGTCATGAGGAAGGCAGGTTTAGTTTGATAAGTGCCAACTGAAAGAGGAGATACCCCGAGGGGCAGCCAAAGGATTTACTTTGACTGTTCCATCCTGTGAGCCTGAGCTGTTATGTTTACTCTACCCCTCCTGACTCTGCCAGCCTCTGTCCTGTTTGTGGCTGAATAGCCTGGTTCTGACTTGGCTTCTTCTTTGCTATGTATACTTTCCGGAGTCTGTTTGTAACCACATCTTCCTAACCTGACAATAATGCCCAATTATTCCCTTTGCTGGTTGGTTTGATTTTGTCATTCTTGAACATAGCAGCTTAGGGGAAATATTTCAAGCTTCCTCTGGGCTGTGACGAAAAACCTCTTCCTCAGTCATCTAGTGTTATAACCATGCTCTTACTTGTTGCAGAAAAAAAGAGTCTTATGCATGACTATGATCTAATACAAATGCAGACTTTGGTACCTTTCCTTGACTACTTCTGTAGGGTAATAGCAGGTGGGAGTAGGGAAACTGGGTATTTAGCCTCTAGGATTTAAATAAATTTCCCAGCATCAACACTGCCCCCCTTCTCCCTCTACGTAACAGACTCTCAGTGATTTTTGAAAGCTCTTGAAGAATAGAAGTACCCCAGAATAAGAACTGCAGAAATGGAGAAGGGCAAATGTGCTATTTAAAAAAAAGAAAGAAAATGGAGCCTGAACAATCCAAACTCTGAACACTCTAGCTCAAACTTGCCCCTTGGTGGGGCAGTGTATAGAACGCCAGGTCTGGAGTTAGGAAGACCTGAGTTCAAATCCAGCCTCAGACACTCACTAGTTGTTCCACCCTGGGCAAGTCACTTAACCCTGTTTGTCTCAGTTTCCTCATCTGTAAAATGAACTGGGGGAGGAAATGGAAAACCACTCCAGTATCTTTGCCAAGAAAACCCCAAATGGGGTCACAAGGGGTTGGACACAACTAAACAACAATAAAATATTTTAGAATGTATTATTATGAAGTTGATGGGTAAATCATGGAGTGGCATGGGGATTCAAATTCTGTCTTTGATAATTACTAGCTATGTAATCATTGTCAAGTGCCCTAACTTAGTTAATTTCTGTATCTGTAACTTCTGTCATCTGTAAAAGGGGGATAATAATAAGTGTCATCTCTACCTCCATAAAATTGGTTGTTGTGTATCAGAGGAAATAATTTATGTGAAGTGTAGGGATTGGCCAATGAGAGCCCAGTCAGTCTTTAGAAAGGCTTGAATTTGCCCTTCCTTGTGGATTATACAGAGAATGCCCAAATATTGCTTGCTGAAATCAAATCTAACACATGGAATTTTGTGGAGCCAGTTTCAGGCCACGAACGACTAAAGAGCTAGTGCTATGTATTGTTTAAAAGCCTCCCAATTGGCTTCAGAGTTGAAGACTGATGAGAGACAGAGTCAGAACTGAGCGTTGTAGTTTTAAGTGGGCCATCTCTTATTCTCTTCCTTGATGGCTTTTTGGCCCCAGTGGCTGCTATTAGAAGAGCAGCAAGCAGCAAGCTGCTTCTTTTACCCAATCACTATGTGTCTGCGAGTACATGTTGTCTCTGTTCTGTTGCATTGATTACTCTTTCCCGATCTTCTTAGATGACTAAGAATCCTGAGACAGGAGTGCTCAGGGAATGAGTGAACTCTGGTCTTGAAGTCGCACCAGCAATAGGAGACCCATCAAAGTCAAGATAGAGCTCACAAAAAAATGGAATTAGTAAGCACTAACATTCATCAAAGAAAATGAAATTAAATAAAGAAATGAAAATAAATAAAGAAAAAACCTTGCTCAGACATTTATAGGTGAATTCTATCAAATATTCAAAGTACAATTATACTACACAAATTATTCTCAAAAACTGAGGACATCAGGGGCAGCTAGGTGGTGAGGTGGGTAGAGCATTGGCCCTGGAGTCAGAAGGACCTGAGTTCAAACCCAGTCTCAGACACTTACAACCTATGTGACCCTAGGCAAGTCACTTAACCCTGACTGCCACAAAAAAACCCAAACCAAAAATAATTGAGAGCATTAACCTTCTTTTATGAGACAAATATGGTCCTAATACCTAAACCAAGGAAGGATAAAACAAAGGATGAAAATTATTGGCCAAAATTAGTAATGAATCTTTTTGTTACAATTTTTAAAAAATAAAACGGAAAGAGGAAAACTATAATTTAGTCCCAATTAGTATGAATAATCAATCCTGTGATGTGGTCATGTGTATTATAATTTGCACTATTTGAAGTTATAATAATGTAAAATATGGTTATAGATTCCAGACCAATGAAGTACGTAGGGCAGCCACTTCATGGGATTCATTATTTGCACCACTCAGGTACAGGCATATGTTGCTATATATAGATATATGACTGTATATACACAGGTATAGAGTACATACAGGCATATATGGTTATACACAACTAAAGGTGTATAGCAACATATCCAAAATTTTTTTATTTTGAAAAAGTAAAATTTATACCAAAGAAAATAATAGTTCAACTTTAAGAAATGAACATAATAATGTTTCAAACAAAAACAATAAAGACCATATAATTGGATGCTTCAAAAGCCTTTGACAAAATATAATAGTGACTCATGCTTAAAAAAATACCTACAAAGAAGAGACAGAGAATGGCCATTTTAAAATACTATTTTTAAAAAATATATATAAAATCAAAAGGTAATGACAGAAACACACCAGAAATATTTCCTTTTTTTTTGTGAGGGTAATTGGGGTTAAGTGACTTGCCCAGAGTCACACAGCTAATGAGTGTTGTGTGTCTGAGGCTGGATTTGAACTCAGGTGCTCCTGAATCCAGGGCTGGTACTCTATCCACTGAGCTACCTAGCTGTCCGTAGAAATTTTTTTCAATAAACAAATGTGTAAAACAAGGATAACCATTTTTACCACTCTTCGACATATTTCTAAAAAAGTTAATGATGTAATAAGAAAAGAGAAAAATTAAAGGCATAAACATTGGCAAAAAAGGAGATAAAGTTATACCTGTTTTCAGATGACATGATGGTTTGCTTAGAAAATCCAAAGCATTAGCAAAGAAACTAATTAAGACAATACATTCAATAAACTAACAGAATACAAAAGTAAATCCATAAAAATTATCTGCAAAAATTGTCCTTTCTACATAGCAATAACAAAATCTAGAAGGAAATATAAAATGAGAACTCCCATTCAAAACAACCACAAGTTACCTAAAATAAATGGAAAACAGCTTACCAGAACACATTTAAGATACGTAAAAATGCAGTTACAAATATTTTTGAAAGAAATAAAGGCTGGCTCTTTCCCTTCTCTCAAGATAGCGGACAAGCTCCCCCCCCAAAAAAAAAACAGAAACAAAAAAAAAAAGATCAGAAAGAAAAAAAAAGAAAAGAACAAAAAAGGAAGATGTGGCTAAAAAGGTGGTGAAAAAGCCTAGAAAGCATTGCAGTGGGATCCCAGTCCTGGAATGAAGGATCAGTTGATATTTGAGGTCTGCAATGTATTCCTGGTGAGCCATGTGCAAGTGGAACTGCACTGCACCAAAAACCTGGATTGAAAGGAGAAAGAAAGAGAAAGTGCCTTTTACTATCTCAAAGCCAGTTGGTGGTGATAAGAATGGAGGAACCCATACGGTAAAGATTCTCAAAATGCCTAGGTATTACCCTACTGAGGATGTGCCTAGAAACCTGCTAAGTCATGGCAAAAAGCCCTTTAGCCAGCATGTGAGGAGACTTCGAGCTAGCGTCACCCCAAGAACGGTTCTGATCGTGCTCATTGGCCACCACAGGGGCAAGCGAGTAGTTTTCCTGAAGCAGATGGCGAGTAGCTTGCAACTTGTGACAGGACTTCTGATCAGCAACTAAGCTCCTCTGAGAAGAACCCATATGAAATTTGTCATTGCCAGGGTTAACCTTTCGAGTGCAAAAATTCCGAATCATCTTATTGATGCTTACTTCAAGAAGAAGAGGTTCTGTAAACCTAGACGCCAAGAAAGAGAGACTTTTGACACAGAAAAAGAGAAATATGAGATTACAGGGCAGGGCAAGGCTGATCAGAAAACAGTGGACTCTCAGATCCTGTCCCAAATCAAGAAAATTCCTCAGCTCCTTGGCTACCTGCATTCTGTATTCTCTGTCCAACAGAGTTTATCCTAAGAACTGGTGTTTTAAATGCCTTGCAAAGAACTATTATTAAAATATTTGGAATAGCTTAAAAAAAAAGAAATAAAGTTTGGATTAATAATTAGAAAAGCATTCATGACTCACAATTGGGTTATGTCAATATAGCAAAAATGATATGATCTAAATTAGTAGACAGATTTAGTACTATACCAAAGTACATACACTGGGCTATTTTACATTTGTTGTTGTTCAGTCCTTTCCTAATCTTTGTGACCTCATCTGAGATTTTCTTGGCAATGATATTGGAGTGGTTTGCCATTTCCTTCTCCAGCTCATTTTATATACGAGGAAAGTGGAAGAAAACAGGATTAAGCTGAGTTGCCCAGGGTCACACAGCTTAGTCAGTGTCTGAGGTGAGATCTGAACTCAAGTCTTCCTGATTCTGGGGAGAGAAGGTGGGGGGGGGGTCTATCCACTGCTTCATTTAGCAGCCCCTGCCCTTTTACATAGAGTTAAATAAAATAATATTTATTTGAAGGAACATAAGGTCCAGAATCTCAAGGGAAATAACTTTTTTTTTTTGTGAGGCAATCAGGGTTAAGTGACTTGCCCAGGGTCACATAGCTAGTGAGTATCATGTGTCTGAGGCCAGATTTGAACTTACATCCTCCTGATTCCAGGATCAGCACTCTATCCACTGTGCTAACTAGCTGCCCTGGAAATAACTTCTTAAAGGAAGAACAAACAAGGAATAGCACTTCCAAACTTCAGCTTATAATTATAAACAAGCATCAATAATATCTAGTACTAAATAAAAAATAAAGAAGTAGATTTAGAAGAATAGAGTTAACAAGCAACTCAATTAAACTAAAAAAGCAATTGTTGAACATCTAATACATTCAAGGTGTCATGCTGTGTCTTTGGGATTCAAAGAAAAAAAGAGGAAAAAAATAGTCCGTACCCTCAAAGTGCTTACATTCAACTGGGAGAACTACAGCCTATACAGGTATAGTAAATATAAGATACTATTAGAACAACTGAATTTAAAAACACAACGTTGAATATAAAAAAATGAGGAAGAGTTCCATATTTGACAAGAATGAGTGGGAAAAATGGAAAGCAATTTGGCAGAAATTAGATTTAAACCATTACCTTACACTATCTATAAGAAAAAGCCCCAAATGCATACTTCCTTTCAATATCAAAAGTAACATTATTTTAAAAATTGGAGGAAAATTGATGGAAGAATTTTTCATAACTATGGCTAAGGGGAGATTCTTAGCCAAATGTGAGATAGAAAAGATAGATGAAAGATTTAAAAAATGAGATAATTTTGCATAATTTCCCCTTCAATCATTTTAGCCAATCTGATAGGTATAAAATGATATCTCAAGGTTGTTTTGATTTGCATTTCTCTAATCAATAATGATTAAAACTTTTTTTTATATGACTATAGATTGTTTTGATTTCTTCATTGGAAAACTGCCTGTTCATATCCTTTGACCATTTATCAACTGCGGAATGAGTCCTATTTTTATAAATTGTACAAAGTTCTTTATATATTTGAGATATGAGACCTTTATCTGAGACACTGTGTATCAAATTCCCCCCTCAACTCAATTTTCTGCTTTCCTTCTGATCTGGCATGTTCTGCCATTTTTTTTTTTGGTGAGGGCAATTGGGGTTAAGTGACTTGCTCAGGGTCACACATCTAGTGGGCGTTATGTGACTGAGGCAGAATTCAAACTCAGGTCCTCCTGACTCCCAGGCTGGTGCTCTATCCACTGTGCCACCTGGCTGCCCCACATTCTGCCATTCTTGATAAGCTCTGAGCCTCAATAACAGTCCAAGTTTGTTTTCTGAGGACTCATCTAGTTGCTATTGAGAAGCACATCCTCAACAGATTGACCACCTCTCCAGGCTTTGCTTCCTTTTTTTTTTTTCCTGCCCACCCACTATGGGACAGATACTGTGCTAAGTGCTTGCGGTACAAGAAAAGGTGAAAGACAATCCCTGGAGGATATAGTCTGATGATTTAATGGACAAGTTCTAATTTCTGGTCATGCTCCTAAATTTGTGTGGCCTATTCTTGCTTTTGAAGTGATAGTGACAAAGGTGGGGGGGGGGGAAGGAATAGAGGGTGCTAAGAATCACACGGTTTTTAAACCATTACTGAACTTTGATTTGGTTATTGGTAGCATAAGGTGAAATCCTTTTACCATGACCAATGAGCAGACATGTTGCTGGAGATTCTGTATCATATTAATTTTGACATTCTTGCTGTAAATGGAACCAGAAGAAAGAAGGAAAGGCATGTGAATGGAAGATCTCAGTTTCTCCTCAGAAAGACAAAGAAAGGAGTTGGAAGAATGCTTTTATCATACCCCATAGGCAACAAGAAACATTATTTTTGGGATATTTTGTCATTAAATGTTGCCTTACTAATGATAAATATTTCTTAAAAGACTTGCCATGAAAATAATTATAGTTTCTGTACCAGCATAAGCTGCTAAAAATAATATGATAGAAGAATTCTATGAAGAACTTGATAAGATATTTCAAATCAAACCAGTATTATGCTCTGAAACTTGGTGACTTTGATGCAGAGATGGGAAAGGTGAGATGATGGAGAAATATATGAAAAAGCATGGCTTAAGAAGAGAGAATGAGAAAAGGCCAATACTTCGTAGGTTACCCAGAAACTCAAGACCCCAAGTCATGAACACTTTCTTCAAACAAAGAATTGTTAAGCCCTAATCATGGTGAGCACAAAATATCGCCATGAAGAATGAAATAGATTATCTTGTAACAGATAGGAAAAGACTTGTTACTGATGTGAGAGTATTTCCTGAGTCATCGATATAGAGTTAAATCATCAGGTTGGAGATCAGAATTAGCAAAAAATGAGAATGAATAATAATGGAAAACATATAGCATACAATTGAATGAAATTAATCCTGAACTACTTAAACAAGTGGTTGAAAATTTCAGTCATTTTTTTCAGCCATGTCCTACTCTTTGTGACCCTATTTGGGGTTTCTTGGCAAAGATATTGGAGTGCTTTGCCATTTCCTTTTCCATCTCATTTTGCAGATGAGAAAAATTTAAAAATGGTAAATGGACAGTAGAAATGACATCACCACTACCTACGATAATTTTATCAAGAAATTTAATCAACATGAATTAAATGCCACAATGACACTTGCTAAACAGGTAGATAGCTGCTGCAGGCTACATTGAGTTAGAATATTAACTCATCTGTAAAATCTTACAAAGAAGGATAATGGACAATTATGAGCAATATAATTTTTAAAAATTGTATTATTTAATTCTGAACTTAAAAAATAAAATAAGCATTTCTTTTTTTTTTGAAATTTTATTAATTTATATTGGTTTATCAACAATCACTTCCATATGCTTTTGAATTTAAAATTTTTCTCCCCCTTTCTCCCCACCACCCTTCCCAAGACGGTGCACAATCTGATCTAGGCTATATATTTACATTCCTATTAAACATATTTTCACATTAGTGAAGTTGTAAGTAAAAGTTAAAACCAATAGGAGGAACCATCAGAAAGAGGAAACAAAACTCAACAGAAGAGAAAAAAAATTATAGCAATTCAACTTCCATAGTTCTTTCTTTGGATGTGGATAGCATTTTCCATCATAAAACAAGCATTTCTATAACATAGTAGAATACAGAAAAAGATGATTGTACATTCAACTGCAAATCTATTCTGTACAACTTGGTATTCCTTTTAAATATATAATAGTTATTATGTAAATTTCTTTTTTCTCTTTTTTCCTTCCCTCCCCCCTCCTTAGAGATGGCTACGATTAGACACAAATCTGTGTGTGTGTGTGTGTGTGTGTGTGTGTGTGTGTGTGTGTGTGTGTGTATAAAACCATTCCATACACACTTCTATTTATCAGTTCTTTCTCTGGGTGCAGATAATGTCTTCCTTCATATGTCTCTTGTAGTTAATTTGAGTATTTATAATAGTCAAAAATGACTTAGTCACTCAAAGTTGTTCTTCAAACAATATTGCTGTTACTATATACAACTTTCTCTTGGTCGTGCTCTTTTCACATTTCGTTATTTTCTGCAAGCCTATCCATGTTTTTCTGAGATCATCCAGGTCATCATTTCTTATAGCACAGTAGTATTCCATCACAATCATAAACCACAACTTGTTTGGCCATTCCCCAATTGACAGGCATCCCCATAATCAATTGACATGCATCCCCATAATTTCCAGTTATTTGCCACCACAAAAAGCGCTGCTATAATATTTTAGAACATGTAGGTTCTTTTCCCTTTTCCCTGATATCTTTTAAAGCAGGGAGAAGCAGTAGAAAGTAAAGGTGATTTAAAGGAAGCTTAGCAAGATAACCAATTAAGCAAAGCCATCCCAAATGCATTCAAGGATGAAAGTGAAAGGACTACAAAAAGAAGAAAAATGGTAAAGATTGTAAAAAAAAGTATTTTTAACAAATCAATTTCTCTACCAAGTAGAATGGAATCAATGTCTTTGAACCCTCACATCTTCATCCTAGATGTGCTCAGGGGGAATTAGAAATGATACTAAATAGAGAAAACAAAAGCAGGGAAAGCAACTGGATTGGATCAACAAACCAAAGAAACGATCATCACTTTTACTGGGAAAAAAAAGCCTTTGTTAAGGAAGGACTTATAATACCCTAAGGCAGCCCCATTCTACTTTTTGTTGTTATTGTTGTTCAGTTGTTTCAGATGTGTTGGATTTTTTGTAATCCCACTTGGAGTTTTCTTGGCAAAGATACTACAGTAGTTTGCCATTTCCTTCTCCAGCTATTTTACAGATGAGGAAATTGAGGCAAACAGGGTTTAGTGACTTGCCCAGGGTCACACAGCCAGGAAGTGTCTAAGGCCAGATTTGAATTCAGGTCTTCCTGACTCCAGGCCCAGCACTCTGTCCACTGCGCCAGCTAGCTGCCCCATTCCACTCTTGGAAACTTCTAATTGTTAGGATGGTTTTCCTTACATCAAGCCTTGCAACTTCTACCCATTACCCTTTGCCATCCCTCTATGGATAAGTGAAACAAGATTAATCCCTTTCCCACACAACAATCCTTCAAAAACTTGAAGAGTGTTCTCATGTCTCTCCTGAGTCTTTTCTTCTTGAGGGTGAACAACCCTGGTTCCTTCATCTGATCACCATACGGCACCTTCACCATTCTGACTGCCCTCCTCTGTACATTCTCCAACGTCTTCATGCTCTTCATAAAATGTAGCGTCCAGAGTTGGACACAAAGATTCATTTCCTCATTCTTCTTCTCCCTGAGCCTACTGGCTCGAAAAGTGTTAACGTCGAGATCTTGTGAGACCTTCTTGATTTCATCCTTGGCCATGGGAACTCTTTCTGGCTATTTCAGAAGCAATACAACAATCAAAGAATATTTAGAACTGAGACAGTCCTCAGAGGCCACATGGTCCAACCCATGCCAGAAAAATGTCCCCCACTATACCAGACAAAAGACCATTCAACCTCTGCTTGAACACATCCAAAGATGGAGAACCCATCGCCTCCCTTGGCAGTCCATTTCACTCTGGGACAGCTCTAATTGCTAGGAAGTTCTTCATGACATTAAACCTTTTAATTAGCTTCTAAAACTCCCCCCCGTTGCTCCTGTTTCTGCCTTCTGGGGTAAAACTGAACAAGTCTAATCCCTCCACTTGACAACCCTTCAGATACAGGAACATAACTATCAACTTCCCTTTGAGACACAGAGCAGGTATCTTGCCCTTGAGGTACTTTTAGCCTATTTTGGGTGTATGAATGCCATGATTAAACAACAAAGTGTTTGACTATCTTGGATTAAAGCTTAATTCATGATTATACCATTTGGGGAAGTATAAGCAACTAAGTGTCCTCATTTGTGCCAGTAAAGTATTTTTTAAACCTTAAAATGGTATCCTGCTTATCTTACCTTCTTGCCATCTGCATCTCTGCTAGTGTCCTACTTCTCCTCACTTGGGTCAGCCCCTTTTGCACTGGACCTCCAGAATGATGCCTTGGATCTTGGGAAAGATCATCCACTTAGAGCTAGAAGGAACTACAGAAATCATCTACTCCAACCCCTTCTGCTTCTTTTACAGATGAAGAAACTAAGGTCTAGGGGAAGTGTTAGTGATTTGTACAGATTTATATAAGTAATAAGGACCACAGGTGGTATTTGAACTCAAATTCTTTCATTAAAGAGAACTGGAACATTTTCTTTATTGATTGACAAGTGAGCGAGTTCACAATTACTTTAGTCCATTTTATCTACACCAGCCCCCAGACCATGTTTTGTATCCCATCTAGTCATCCATCTAAGTCATCTTGTCATCCACCCTACCACCAAACACATACCCCTATGCTTTACACCCCGTCCCTTCTCCCTTCTAGCACCCTCCCTTCTAGTAATCATTATGCCAGTGCTAGTGGAAAGGGCATGTCAATTGACTTCTATATGGCTCAGTTCATCATCCCTATGACTCCATAGACCCTGGGCACCACCCCTCCAAATATAAACTTGAGAGCAGGGACATTCAGTTTTTAAATTAAATGTTTTTCAATGAACAAAAATCTATTTTCTCTCCCTTCCAACTCCTCCCTTCCCCATTGGAAAGAAAGAAAGAGAAAGAAAGAAAGAAAGAAAGAAAGAAAGAAAGAAAGAAAGAAAGAAAGAAAGAGAGAAAGAAAGAGAAAGAGAGAAAGAAAGAAAGAGAGAGAGAGAGAGAGAGAGAGAGAGAGAGAGAGAGAGAGAGAGAGAGAGAGAGAGAGAGAGAGAGAGAGAGAGAGAAAAAACTTCTGTAAGAAATATGCAGTCAAGAAAAACAAACTTCTACACTGGCTATGTCCAAAAAAAAAAAGTCATTCTGCAGCCCGATTTTGTGCCTTCTTTGTCAGTAGGTGAGTAGGAGCATAGTTTATTGTTAGTCCTCAGAAATCATGGTTGTCATTGTGTTGATCAGCAGTGTTTGTCTTCACAATGTTGTTCTATAAGTTGTTTAACTGGGTCTGTTTACTTCACTCTGTCTGCATCAGTTCACATAAGTTTTCCCAAATTTCATTAAAACTGGAAGGACTCTTTTACTTTTTAGTTTGCAAAACCAATGTTTGCATATAGTAAGCCTTTAATAAATGTTTTTTAAATTCATTAACCATCAATTAATTAGTTAATTAATTAATCCAGGTTCAATACCTATGGTTCCTTCAATTGATCTTCCTATGGTACAAAGTCAAGGTCCATCCTGGTTGTCTTCCTCTGGGTAGTCTCTATCTAGTTCACCAATGTCCTCCCTAAAATGCAGCACACAGAATTGGATATAACATTTCTGCTGAGGTTTATAAGTGCAGAATACAGAGGAACCATCACCTCCTTATTCCTGGAAGCATTGCCTTTCAATGTAATCCAAGACTGCATAAACTTGTTTGGATACACGCTATGTTTCTGACTCACATTGAGTTGGCAGTCCACTAAAATCTCTAGCCTTTCTTTTTAAATAAAAATTGTTGTCTCACACTGCCTCTCCCATCCCATAATTGTGAAGTTAATTTTTTGAACCCAAATGCAGGACTTTACATCTATCCCTATTGAATTTCATCTTACTAGTGTCTGTCTAATGCTCTAGCCTCTCAAACCCTGACTCTCATCTACTCTTCACTATCACTCCCAGCTTTGTGTTATCTGCAAATGTGATAAGGATGGCATCTATGCCTCTATTCAAGTGATTGGTAAAACATTTAAACAGCATCGGGCCATGCCCACCTCTCTGGGTCACTCCACTGAAGACCTCCTGCCACACTGACATTAAATGATCACTGGCTACTCATTGAGTCCAGCCATTCAACCAATTCCAAATCCATCTAAGTGTACATTGTATAGACTACGCCTCTGTCTGTTTCATGACAGAAGTTTGGGACACTACCAAATGCTTTGCTAAAATTCACTATCTGCAGCATTACCTTGCAGTAACCCTGTCAAAAAAGGAAATAACATTAGTCTGGGATGATCTATTCTTGATGAAGGCACAATAAGTCCTATTCATCTCTCTTGATGCAACATTATATCATCCTACTGCAGGATCTTGGTGGAAACAGGTTTTGCTGAAGAGTCTGGCGGATAGATGTTTACAGTATGTCAGTTCTGATAGGCAATGACAAACCTTCTCCACTGAAAACATTGACATGACTTTCTTCTAAACATACAGAAGCATTTTTCCTATTTGCTAGATCCCATCATGGCCCCTTGGGCAGTTACATCTTTAGCAACGAGTGATCTCAGCATAGGCTAGACTTATTCCCAAGACTCTGGATGACAGACTTTCTCTGAGGATGAGGAAATGATTTGACACGCCTCAGCCTGTACCCCCACAGTGGACTGAGCAAGTCAAGGTAGAATGGAAACTAAAAACTTCTTCTTCCAGAGCTCCAAGCCAACATAGGTAGCAAGGCTCTCATTTAAGAGAGTGGGGAAGAAGTAGATGTAGGAGGTTTCCTTTGCATGAAAGCATAAAGGATTTGGGGGGGGGGGCTGAAAACAAACTGCAGGCCCTTAGACTCACATAAGTCTTGTGGAGTTTCTTTGACAGAGCACCCTACACTAACCAAACACCCCCAACCCCCACCCCATCAACTTCCTAAATGAATCTGAGGGCATTCTACAAAAGGGAGTGAACAAGGAACATTTAATAGGAATGACAAGGACTTTGCCATCACAAGTCAGATAAAGGCTTGGGAAGAGGACATGGGTCTTCCTAGCAGGAAGAAATAAAGTTTTTAAAAATTGTTAGTCTTAGCTTTAGCGGCATTCTGCTTCGTGTTGGCTCTAGATAGGTGGGATTAAAGAACTGCCACCTGACTCTTATTGGAGATTACAGGGAGCATTGTGGGTGTCATCCTTAAGCAGATGGCAGCTGAGATGGTTAACTATTTCTCTAAAGAGGTAAAGCCCAGGTTTGGGCTCAGTTGTGTTGAAACCAGAACCTGGGGTTCCCATGGGTGATAGAATGTTGCCCTAAGTGCTAAACTAGGGTAAAATAAACATTAAGGACAGCCTTCATCTTTTTATGCCATAGACTATGCCCAATACTCTGGTATTCTGCTGAAATTTATGGACCATTTCTCAGAATACTGCTTTTTAAATGCATAAAATAAGATACATAATATTTCAAAGGAAACCAATTATATTGAAAAACAGTTATCAAAGCATTAAAAATAAAAGCTGCCAAGCCCAAGGTTAAGAACTTCTGCCCAAGTACAGCCATGATCTAGGTTGATTTGCCATGATTGAAGGGTGGCTTACCTTGAGAAGGAAGTGTAAAAGGCATGGCAGCTTTCCCAGAGTTACCTTGGACACTTGTGGGGAACAGAGGGAAGTTCAATCTCCACATCACACCCTTAGGGAAGAGGTGGGCTGGGCATAAAGGAATTAACCTTTGAGATGGGTGCTTAATAAATGTTTATTTAATTGAAAGTCGGGTAGAGGAAGGGTTAGCCCAAGGCACAATCTTGGTGCAATGGAGAGAGCATTCGGCAGGAAGTCAAGAAGACCATCCTCCTGAGTCCAAATCTGGCCTCAGACACTTACTAGCTGTGTGACCCTGGGCAAGTCACTTAACCCTTTTTGCCTCAGTTTCTTCTTCTGTAAAATGAACTGGAGAAGGAAATGGCGGACCACTCCGGTATCTTTGCCAAGAAAATACAAAAGGGGTTGTGAAGAATAAGATACAATTGAAACAACTGGACAACAACAACACAGACCAGTATTTAAGATTCATCAGTCACTCTATTGGTGAGCTGTCTTTCTAGCTTTGGATCAGTATAGGGACTGGACCCACAGTTTCTTTGATATAGGAAATTCCCTCCATCAAGGCAGGTGAGCACATTCTCTGCAGAAGATCTTAATCTTATTTGTACCATGAATCCTTTTGGTAAAACCTATGTATCCCTTTTCAAAATAATGTTTGTTGCCTGTATGATTGAAGGAACTGTTCAATTTCAGTTAAAGTGAAACAAAAGATATGATTATTTTCCTTTCCAAGTTCATGGGCTCCCCGAAATCTATAGATCCCATGTAAGACCCTGTCTTAAAGATTAGCTCAGAGCATGGAGAGGTTTAGTGACTTGTTATATATGTCAGAGGCAGGACCTCAATCCAGGTCTTCTTGACTTTCAGGGCAGCTCTCTGTGTATTACCATTTGCTATCTCCTTGCCTTGGAGAGAAGTTTCATTCCTCCCAAATGTGACTTTCACTGTTCCTCACACTGCCTTGGCAAAACTGACTTTGGCTTGACAATCTTGTTTGTTCAGTCTCCTCCTCCTAGATCCTGATCTATGTGCCTGACCCGGATCTGTTAAGCTGATCTCTAATTCTTCGTAATACGACTTTGGATTTTTGGAAAAAGGAGAAGCATCAGAGAAAGGGCCAGGCTGGGAGTCAGGAAGACCTGAGTGTTGGGGCCACCTCTGATGATACTGAGGTGACTATGTAATGATGGGCAGCTTAACCTCACAGTGCCCTGAGCAACTATTAGAGACTATAAATTACAGAGAGTTGCTGATTTTCATTGGCAGAGTTTCCACACCAGGTGTTCCCCACATGGAGGAAATCACAGATGTGAACCAGGAAAAAATTATTGGCCTAAGATCTGATTCACCCTGGCAATAGCTCATCTGGAAGGGCCTCAATCTTTTTTATTTTAACAATCAGTCACTTTACTTCTCCACTGAAATCAATGGTTACTGTTCACTGAAGTATGGACTAAGGGTAGCAAGAGATATCTCTGTGTGTGTGTGTGTGTGTGTGTGTGTACATAGAGATCTATATATATGTACACAGATAGATATACACATATAAATATAGATATAGTTATATATAGAGATAGAGATAGAAATAGGTATAGATACATAGATAGAGGTGAGTGAAAATAAAGATGTAATTATTTTCCTATCCAAGTTCATGGGCCTCCTGAAATCTATGGACCCCATGTAAAAATCTGTCTTAAAGATTTGCCAAGAGAATGGAGAGATTTAGTGACTTGTTATATACTTCAGAAGCAGGCCTTCAATCCACGTCTTCCTGACTTTCAGGGCAGCTTTCTATCTACTACCATTTGCTACCATATTTGCTATAGATATAGATATACAATACATATACATATAGGTAGATATAGTAATACAGATAGCTATATAGAGATAGAACTTTTTATTTTTTTGCTGTCTCATAAAATAATTTTATTTTTAAAAATAAATTTATTTATAACATTTAAAATATTTTTTCTGAATTGTTTTGAATTCTCTCTCTCTCTCTCTCTCTCTCTCTTCTGTCCTTTCCCCACCCATTGAGAAGGTAAGAAATTTAAATTATACGTGTGAAATCATGCCAAGCATTTTTCCTTATTGAGGCTAGATAGATATTGATAATATGGTATAGTAGGGAAAGTGCTGGGTTTGATTATGGGATGCTAGAAATTATAGGATCATTAAGTTAGAGATGGATGCAATGATATACTGGTAAGTGTTTAACAACTGGCTCTCTGGGGAAAAAAATTATAGGACACATTTGTAAGTTTAACTTGCATTATTAACATGTTCTCCATCACTTTCTTGACTCTAGACAATCAAGGAAGCAATATATCAAGCCCTAATTTGTAGCATTCGCCAGTTTCCTTGTTGTAAATACTCACACTAAGAATTTACCAATCAGCTCTCACAAATTGGTTTGACCTGTTTCCAGCAAACCGTTGGCTGGCTATATCTACTATGCCACCTAACTGCCCTCACCAGGTTGGGATGAGGATCAAATAAGTTAATATTGGCAGAGGATAGAGTGCTGGGGCCTGGAGTCAGGAAGAACTGAGTTCAAATCTGGCTTCAGTCTCTTACTAGCTGTGTGACCCTGGGCAAGTCACTTAACCCTGTTTGCCACAGTTTCTCATCTGTAAAATGAGCTGGAGAAGGAAATGGCAAACCACCCCAGTATCTTTGCCAAGAAAACTCCAAAAGGGGTCACAAAGAGTCAGATGTGATTGAAAAACAACTGAAGAACAAGCAACACTATATAAATGCTGTAGGGATTGCAAAAGCTCTTCTTTTATGTATAGGTTCTTTTCTTAGACACAGGTGATTGCCAAGGTATTGGCTTCAGAGCTGTAACTAGGGTGGAATGACTGTGGATTTGGCCCAGGTCATCAACGTCTGAGCAGGGGAGGGGCAAATGAGTCCTTCCCTTGACAAGTTTGATTTTTGGCTTTCTTTTTTTTGACTTGTTGTCTCTATACTTCAAAGTCCCCTACCAGACTTGTGCTACAGCCACTTGCTTTGACAATGCAAGTGTCTTTGTTTCCTCATCCAAGCTTGAGACAATATTTCTGAGGGTTCTGTTGCTTAATGTGTTCTGGGTATCCAAGGTCTGCCATCTTTCCTGCCACTACCTTCTTGTGAGGTGGGAGTCGGAGTGAAACTGTCATCTTGAAAGTGACTTTGTCCTTTCACTGGAATTACTAGTTATCCCTTCTACATTGCAACTTTCCCCATTGTGGTTTCCATATATGGTAGATTGGCATAGAAAATTAAATGGGAATTTTTAGGGA